>NW_019387049.1:291954-297711 GCF_000671375.1 Centruroides sculpturatus | reverse complement strand
TGTAATAATTTTGGTCATATTTCGGCTCAATGTCCTCAAAATGTTGAGAAGAGAAGTTATGAAGTAAAGGTAGAAGAATTTAAGTCGAAGCCTATAAAAGAAGTCAAAATAGAGGAAATGAGCTTCACGGCACTTATAGACTCAGGAAGTGATATAAATTTAATGAGGGCCGATGATTACGTAAAGTTGGGCGCACCAAAATTAATTGGTAATTCCTTAGAATTTCATGGAGTAAGTGAACGAAAGAGTTCTACACTGGGGAGTTTTTGGACTGTAGTAAGTGTTGACGAACACCAATTTTCAATCCACATACATGTAGTTCCAAGTTCATTCCTTGCTTATCAGTTATCGTTGGGAGCAGACTTTCTGAAACAAGTTCACATCAGTTTAAAAGAAGGTCGTGTTGTAAAAATTATTAAAGCAAGAGGTGTAGAAGTAAACATTTCAGACGTATACGATATCGATGTTGCCTGCGTTGATGTTGGTGGTGTTGATTTGAGCCGCACCAATGATGCAAAATATAGAAGAGAGCCTCTGAATCTAACAAGAAACTACAAAGCAGTCAGAGAACAAGAAACAGGGATCAAAACGAACATTATTTTTAAAAATGATGCTCCAGTTTGTCAACGTCTAAGTCAGCTATCTGCTAGTAAGAAGGCTGAAGTTAATAAGGAGATGGAAGAATGGTTACACAAAACATCTGAACAACCCAAGATGATGAAGGAAAAGTAGAAGCGCAAGGAATAACGAAACTTTGTGACCAGTCAAAAGAAGAAAGAGAAGCTTCACATAAGTCTTCGGAACTTAATCATTGGTTACAGCGACGTCATGCATCAAATGTTAAGCAAGCAGAAGTTGCAGTTGTTCAGGAGAAACAGATGGAAGTTTGTGGTGCCTTTTTAATACTTGGTGATGCACAGCAATGCGCTGATGATCATTCAATGGAAAAACAGCATGTTGGTTACGCAAGATTAAAATCAGGAGGTGAAGAAATTGTTCATAAGGGAGAAAGAGAGCAAGAAGAACGAAAGCAACAGAAATAAGAAAAACACAGACAAAATTATCATAGTAGATCGGATGATCGAAAACGTGACATGAGACAAAATAGACGCTCAAGTAGAAAACATGGAAGCAGAAGTAGAGATAGATCTTATTATAATAGAAGAGGATATTATAAAGAAAGGGAAAAAATGAAAGAAAGATCTAAATATAGATCTAGATCAAGAAGTCCTGATCAAAGACGACGTGACAATCATACTCAATCACGTGATTCAAAATATCGAAGACGGTCTAGAAAGTCCGCAAAAATTAGAGCAACAGCAAGGGAGAACATTAAATTAATTAAAAAACTGCAAGCTGACAACATGAAACCGTGGGTCCGTTCAACTAACGAAGTATTCTACCGGTCAGACGAGGACATCGGGGACGATGTCAGCTGTCAGGATGGCCGAATGTGGGGTTTAGGCGNAATACATAACTTTCACAATATCGTGCACAGAGGAACGCTGGCATTTTTACATTTGAAAATGATAGAAAATTAAATACAAAAATATAGCTCAAAACTATAGCCACAAAGAATTTAGTAATTATTGGTACCATAAAATTTTTATAATTAAAAACATTAAAAAATATTACATACCAATAAAACAAACGTGAGAAAACGCCAGCTGAATCGAATGTATTACTTTGCTGTTTCTCCATTTTATATTAAGAATATGTCTCATCAAAATGTTCTGTATACTGCATTTACAGCATCATTTATCAAATGTATATTAAAGTGTATAGGTTTTTGCAGTTGTTTGTGTTCATAAAACCTTGAAGTTTCAACCAGATAAAAAAAACAGTTTAATTATGATATTAAGAGAAAGATTCGTCATTGATATAATCTAAATTTTAGACATGTTTTAGTACACTTAAAAAACATCATTTACATTATTCTGACTTAATTTCAAAAATGTTTCAGTGCATTAAATATATTTACAATGAATATTTCTTTTCACAATTTATTTGTAACCAATTTATTACCATTAACTTACAGATGTTTGCTGCCATTCTTTATATTTGTGACGTTTGCTTAAATTAAGTGATAAAAACACTTAATTTAAGCATCAATTCTTTAAATTATTTTCTATTATTCGAGGTTTTCAGATAGGTCGAAGTGTAATTGTAAATATGTTGTTAATAAAAAATTATTCAGAATATTTTCAAACTAGTGAACATTGTACAAACGAAAAAAAATTCAAAGTACAAACCATGCACGAAGTGACTATGAATTATAACCTTTGCTTCAGTGACGTCAATATATTTATCCCATCCTTGATATTTTTTATAGATTTGCTTGATATATTTTTTCAGTACTTGAACTAATTATAAAAAGACTGTGTTATTTTTTATATTTTTAATAACTAACTTTTTTGTATGCTATATTACTTGAAAAATTTTTTTCGTCGATTTATCTTATATCAATCAAATAAAGGAACATGAATTTAAATGACTTCAGATCAAACAGACAAATTTCTGGTATTTATTATGTGTTGTATGAGCCGTATGGTAGCGCTTCCGTTAGGGTGGGCAAAAGAAACATATACACTATTCGTTTCCAAATATTTTTGGCCATGTCATATTCTAAGTATCTGTAAATCCTTATGCTCCATGTGACACGTTACTTTACTATTCGAAAAGTGAACTGCTATTTACGTGAATTAATCTTGAAAAGTCATTAACATGATTTAAACAAGCTTCCACAGAACATGACATTTATGTATGAAAAAAATGAAAGGAGAAGACAGATGAAGTATTTAGGAAGAAATCAGTCAGGAATTGTTACAAAATAATAATAATATTTAAATGATACGTAAAACAGCAAATAATAATTAACCTAAAAATTATTTATAAGTACTTTACATACATTTATGTATCGAGATTCTTAAAAAATAATAACTGTCTGCACACAATAAATACTTTTTTTTTACTTTATTGTAACGTCTTCAGACTTAGCGATGTACTATTGGAGTCTCAAATTTGCTCTATGTAAAACTGGAGAAGTCAGGAGTAAAGGTTAACTAAACAGAAAAGACAGTCAGAAGAAGATGGCATGGAGACGGGAAATTTAAAATCTATTCTAATATTAATTTATGAATAATAAAATATAAAAATTAGCAGACTTTTAAATTTAGTGCTAATAATTGTTCTCGCGCGTTATTTTGGTATGTAATATTATTTAAACGTTATAATAATTAGAAATATAAAAGTTATTATAATACAATGTAATAACAGATGGCGCCACTAAATGTGGCCTGGATAGTTAAGCAACTTTGATATTTTTATGTTGTTATCAGTTTTTTAAATATAAGCATTATATTTGTATTTAACTTTTTAATCTTACCGAACGATAGAATCAACAGCAAAACCTGCTGTGTGCTGATATCGTGTGTGCCAATGAGGATATGAATTTCAATGTGCGATCTTACAAGAAACGAAAGTTAAACTACCCAATTTCTGGGTAATATTTCATCCCTGGATTTATGAACAATGTTTCTAAAAGAATGTTTGGCAAAAATCTGAAAAAATTAGTTTGAATTTTGAAAAATGATTGGTTTTTGATTTATATGAAATTTATATGTAATGACAATAAATAGATTACATAAATATCTAGAATTAAATACCCTAATGCACGCAAATAAAATTCTAATTTTATAAAATAATACGAAAATTTAGAAATGTTATTGTCTGTCATTCAATATAATGTAACTCAACTAAACTTGCATAGATTTTTTTTACTCATAAAATGAAATTATTGCACAAAGATTGAAGGTCTTATTTGTACAGTGGGAAACTAATGTGTTATTCTCATTTCTGTAATAATGCATAAGCAAAAACATTTGTTGAAAATACGAGTTAATTGCAGAGTATACTAAGAAAGAAAAATATTTAACGCTTGAGAAGTTCGTTTAATTTTTTACGTTTTGAATTTTTCATGATACTAATGATGTCGTTGATAATATACGTCGTATAATTTAAATATCTTTAAGTATCTTAATACACGTAGCAATGAATAGAATATTTTTCAAGAATATTTTGTACTGAGTGTATTTATCAGGTAATTATTTTGTAAATATAATATTTATATTTTACAACCCTTCAATTATGATTTATAGTATCGAATGAAATATTTTTGCTACTGTTCACTTGAAGATGTATATATAAAAGCAGATTAAATTCATTTTTATAGCTTCTGTCATTCTTTTAGTAGTACCTCTATCTACATAAATATACCTCTATATACATATATAATATATATACATATATATACTATATATATATACATATATATAATATACATATTATTATATCTCTATCTACATACAGTACAGACTTATAATTATATTATATTACATAAACACGTAAAATAAAACGTAAATAAAAAACATGTTACATCAGAAATATTTATGTGATAAATATTCTTGATGTATGTGTATAGGTATTTTTAAATACCTATACACATACACCGAGCAAAATTCTAAAACCCACCCTCTTATTCCCTGTTGGCAGAGCTTCAAAATGCCTCTACGTGTTAATAGATGTCAGCGCAGTAATAGTAGCATTACGTCATTGTTTTTGTTTGCTTGAAATACTTAATTATTTTCTAAATTTTCTTTTAATTTTTAAACATGAAGTAAATTTTTGCATCTTTATTTATTTAGAAAGTACGCCGAAGTAATCAGTGAATAACAAGCTAAAAGAATTTTATTAATTATATTTCGCAGTTTTCTCCTTTTTTGTTTGTTGCATTTAGATTGTGATCTCGGTTTAATTATTTTTATTGTTTTTTATTGACTGTTTTAAGACCAAATTATGTTATAGAAGTTATAACAATTATAAACAACTGGAAACTGATAAAAGAGCAGGGAAAAATTAATTAGACAAATTAGTAAAACAAAACAATAATATTCAAAGTAAAAAATATTTCGCAAAGTAGAAATTATGGCACATCAAAATGAAAGCAAATTTTCTTCTGTGTGCTTCTGTTTGATAAAGATAAGCTTGGTGCTTCGAAGCTATATTATAAGCGGTTACTTTCTAGGGCGATCCCACAACTATATTACCAATGTTCGGTGATTTTAATTACGATCCTTTCATAATCCCTTTTTCAGACCTTTTTTTTAATTTTTTCGAATTATATACAATACGTACTTCTTGTTTTAACATAGAAATAACTTTTGGAAATTTATCATCTTTAACAGTTGGATTATTTTCTTGTGATTGTATTTCATTCAAATTTTATTTAAGAAATTAGGAAATTAATAAATATAATAAAATTAAATGTATAGAAATAAAGACATTTATATAGAAAAAGTAAATTAAATATGAATTTAACTAAACTAGCAATAAGTTGATCAACTTTTTTGGCAGCATTTAAAATATCGGTACTGCCATCAGTTATTATATTTTACTTAGAAAATTTTTATATTCTTAATTAAGTATTATAAAATGACAAAAAGTTTAATTTTCTATGGTAAATACGAGTTTATAAAAAATTTTAAATGCTAGTAACGAGTTAAATCGTCAATAAGACTGACCGTAATCGAGATACACACGACTTCCTTTAGGGGAGACCGGGGCAAGATCGGCATGTTAAGCTTTACTTAAATTTTGTGTAATAAATACTGCTGTAAACTGAAAAAAAAGCTTTGCATATTGTCTATTGGAATGTTACCTTACTATAGAACTGGTTAAAATCAGTTTGGAAATAAAAAT
>NW_019387049.1:276158-291306 GCF_000671375.1 Centruroides sculpturatus | reverse complement strand
CGCACCAATGATGCAAAATATAGAAGAGAGCCTCTGAATCTAACAAGAAACTACAAAGCAGTCAGAGAACGAGAAACAGGGATCAAAACGAACATTATTTTTAAAAATGATGCTCCAGTTTGTCAACGTCCAAGCCAGCTATCTGCTAGTAAGAAGGCTGAAGTTAATAAGGAGATGGAAGAATGGTTACACAAAACATCTGAACCACCCACAGATGATGAAGGAAAAGTAGAAGCGCAAGGAATAACGAAACTTTGTGACCAGTCAAAAGAAGAAAGAGAAGCTTCACATAAGTCTTCGGAACTTAATCATTGGTTACAGCGACGTCATGCATCAAATGTTAAGCAAGCAGAAGTTGCAGTTGTTCAGGAGAAACAGATGGAAGTTTGTGGTGCCTTTTTAATACTTGGTGATGCACAGCAATGCGCTGATGATCGTTCAATGGAAAAACAGCATGTTGGTTACGCAAGATTAAAATCAGGAGGTGAAGAAATTGTTCATAAGGGAGAAAGAGAGCAAGAAGAACGAAAGCAACAGAAATAAGAAAAACACAGACAAAATTATCATAGTAGATCGGATGATCGAAAACGTGACATGAGACAAAATAGACGCTCAAGTAGAAAACATGGAAGCAGAAGTAGAGATAGATCTTATTATAATAGAAGAGGATATTATAAAGAAAGGGAAAAAATGAAAGAAAGATCTAAATATAGATCTAGATCAAGAAGTCCTGATCAAAGACGACGTGACAATCATACTCAATCACGTGATTCAAAATATCGAAGACGGTCTAGAAAGTCCGCAAAAATTAGAGCAACAGCAAGGGAGAACATTAAATTAATTAAAAAACTGCAAGCTGACAACATGAAAGTGTGGGTCCGTTCAACTAACGAAGTATTCTACCGGTCAGACGAGGACATCGGGGACGATGTCAGCTGTCAGGATGGCCGAATGTGGGGTTTAGGCGAGTAACATTCCTAAGCCGTTAAGACAATAAAATTTACGAGGGGTTGTGGGGAGGCGAGGAGAACGAGGGAGAGTCAAGTGAGGGGAGAAGCGAGAAAAAGGGAGTGTCAAGTAAGGGACAGTAGTAAACAAGACGACGGTGGGTGACGACGCAAAAGGTGGAAAGTAGAAAGGAAACAAAGGACGTTACGAAGGCGAAAGCATTATAATTTTATCAAGACGGTTACGACGGTTACGAACTCTGGAAGTTTATTGTCATTTCTATAATTCTCAATCTCAATAACTATTCCTACATATATAATTGACGACGGCGCCATTCTTATATACATATAAATTACTTACAAATACATAACTTTCACAATATCGTGCGCAGAGGTACGTTGGCATTTTTCCATTTGAAAATGATAAAAAATTAATTACAAAAATATAGGTCGAAACTATAATCACAAAGAATTTAGTAATTATTGATACCATAAAATTTTTATAATTAAAAACATTAAATAATATTACATACCAAAAAAACAAACGTGAGAAAACGCCAGCTGAATCGTATGTATTACTTTGCTGTTTCTCCATTTTATATTAAGAATATGCCTCATCAGAAATGTTCTGTATACTGCATTTACAGCATCATTTATCAAATGTATATATTACCTTGACACAGTATATTAAAGTGTAAAGGTTTTTGCAGTTGTTTGTGTTCATAAAACCTTGAAGTTTCAACTACATAAAAAAAACAGTTTAATTATGATATTAAGAGAAAGATTCGTCATTGATATAATCTTATATAATGTAAAAAAACATCATTTACGTTATTCTGACTAAATTTCAAAAATGTTTCAGTGCATTAAATATATTTACAATGAATATTTTCTTTTCACAATTTATTTGTAACCAATTTATCACCATTAAATTTATCACCATAAACTTTGCTGCCATTTTTTATATTTGTGACGTTTGCTTAAATTAAGTGATAAAAACACTTAATTTAAGCATCACTTCTTATAAATTATTTTCCATTATTCGAGTTTTTCAAATAGGTCGAAGTGTAATTGTAAATATATTGTTAACAAAAAATTATTCAAAATATTTTCAAACTAGTGAACATTGTACAAACCAAAAGAAATTCGAAGTACAAACCATGCACGAAGTGACTATTACTTATAACCATTGCTTCAGTGACGTCAATATATTCATCCTATCCTTGACATTGTTTATAGATTTGCTTGATATATATTTTTTTCAGTAGTTGAACTGATTATAAAAAGACTGTGTTATTTTTTACATTTTTAATAACTTACTTTTTTGTATTACTTTTTAAAAAATTCCTTTATNTATTCATCCTATCCTTGACATTGTTTATAGATTTGCTTGATATATATTTTTTTCAGTAGTTGAACTGATTATAAAAAGACTGTGTTATTTTTTACATTTTTAATAACTTACTTTTTTGTATTACTTTTTAAAAAATTCCTTTATCGATTTATCGTATATAAATCAAATAACGGGACATAAATTTAAATGACTTCAGATCAAACAGAAAAATTTCTGGTATTTATTTTCTGTCGTATGAGCCGTATGGTAGCGCTCTCGATAGGGTGGGCAACAGAAACATATACAGTAGTTGTTTTCAAATTTTTTTAGCCATGTCATACCTAACTATCTGTAAATCCTTATGTTCCATGTGACACGTTATTTTACTATTCGAAAAGTGAAGTCCTATTTACGTGGATCAAGCTTGAAAAGTCATTAACATGATTTAAACAAGCTTCCAGAGAACATGACATTTATGTATGAGAAAAATGAAACAACGAAAAGACAGATGAAATATTTAAGAAGAAATCACTAAGGAATTGTTACAAAATAATAATAATATTTAAATGATACGTAAAACAGCAAATAATAATTAACCTAGAAATTATTTAGAAGTACTTTACGTACATTTATGTATCGAGATTCTTAAAAAATAATAACTGTCTGCACATAATAAATAGTTTTTTACTTTATTTTAACGTCGTCAGACTTAGCGATGTACTATTGGAGTCTCAAGCCACTTCACTTGCTCTAAGTAAAACTGGAGAAGTCAGAAGTAAAGGTTAACTAAACAGAAAAGACAGTCAGAAGAAGATGGCATGGAGATGGAAAATTTAAAAACTGTTCTAAGCTTAATTTATGAATAATAAAATATAAAAATTAGCAGACTTTTAAATTCAGTACTAATAACTGTTCTCGAGCGTTATTCTGGTATGTAATATTATTTAAACGTTATAATAATTAGAAATATAAAAGTCATTTTTAATACAATGTAATAACAGATGGCGCCACTAAATGTGGCCTGGATAGTTAAGCAACTTTGATATTTTTATGTTGTTATCAGTTTTTTAAATATAAGCATTATATTTGTATTTAACTTTTTAATCTTACCGAACGATACAATCAACAGCAAAACCTGCTGTGTGCTGATATCGTGTGTGCCAATGAGGATATGTATTTCAATATGCGATCTTACAAGAAACGAAAGTTAAATTCCCCAATTTCTGGGTAATATTTCATCCCTAGATTTATAACCAATATTTCCAAAAGAAAGTTTGGCAAAAATCTGAAAAAATTAATTTAAATTTTAAAAATTATCGGTTTTTGATATATATGAAAGTTATAATGAGAATAAATTACATAAATATCTAGAATTCAATACACTAATGCACGCAAATAAAATTCTAATTTTATAAAATAATACGAAAATTTAGAAATGTTATAGTTGATCATTCAATATAATGTAACTCAACTAAACAGTTTTTTTTTTTTACTCATTAGGTAAATCATTGGACAAAGATTGAAGGTCTTATTTGTACAGAGGAAAACTAATGTTTTATTCTCATTCCTGTAATAATGCATAAGCAAAAACATTTGTTGAAAATACGAATAATTACAGAGTATATTAAGAAAGAAAAATATTTAACGCTTGAGAAGTTCGTTTAATTTTTTACGTTTTGAATTTTTCATGATACTAATGATGTCGTTGATAATATAAGTCGTATAATTTAAACATCTTTAATTATCTTAATACACGTGGCAATGAGTAAAATATTTTTCATGAATACTTTGTACTGACTGTATTTATCAGGTAATTATTTTGTAAATATAATATTTATATTTTACAACCCTTCAATTATGATTTATAGTATCGAATGAAATATTTTTGCTACTGTTCACTTGAAGATGTATATATAAAAGCAGATTAAATTCATTTTTATAGCTTCTGTCATTCTTTTAGTAGTACCTCTATCTACATAAATATACCTCTATATACATATATAATATATATACATATATATACTATATATATATACATATATATAATATACATATTATTATATCTCTATCTACATACAGTACAGACTTATAATTATATTATATTACATAAACACGTAAAATAAAACGTAAATAAAAAACATGTTACATCAGAAATATTTATGTGATAAATATTCTTGATGTATGTGTATAGGTATTTTTAAATACCTATACACATACACCGAGCAAAATTCTAAAACCCACCCTCTTATTCCCTGTTGGCAGAGCTTCAAAATGCCTCTACGTGTTAATAGATGTCAGCGCAGTAATAGTAGCATTACGTCATTGTTTTTGTTTGCTTGAAATACTTAATTATTTTCTAAATTTTCTTTTAATTTTTAAACATGAAGTAAATTTTTGCATCTTTATTTATTTAGAAAGTACGCCGAAGTAATCAGTGAATAACAAGCTAAAAGAATTTTATTAATTATATTTCGCAGTTTTCTCCTTTTTTGTTTGTTGCATTTAGATTGTGATCTCGGTTTAATTATTTTTATTGTTTTTTATTGACTGTTTTAAGACCAAATTATGTTATAGAAGTTATAACAATTATAAACAACTGGAAACTGATAAAAGAGCAGGGAAAAATTAATTAGACAAATTAGTAAAACAAAACAATAATATTCAAAGTAAAAAATATTTCGCAAAGTAGAAATTATGGCACATCAAAATGAAAGCAAATTTTCTTCTGTGTGCTTCTGTTTGATAAAGATAAGCTTGGTGCTTCGAAGCTATATTATAAGCGGTTACTTTCTAGGGCGATCCCACAACTATATTACCAATGTTCGGTGATTTTAATTACGATCCTTTCATAATCCCTTTTTCAGACCTTTTTTTTAATTTTTTCGAATTATATACAATACGTACTTCTTGTTTTAACATAGAAATAACTTTTGGAAATTTATCATCTTTAACAGTTGGATTATTTTCTTGTGATTGTATTTCATTCAAATTTTATTTAAGAAATTAGGAAATTAATAAATATAATAAAATTAAATGTATAGAAATAAAGACATTTATATAGAAAAAGTAAATTAAATATGAATTTAACTAAACTAGCAATAAGTTGATCAACTTTTTTGGCAGCATTTAAAATATCGGTACTGCCATCAGTTATTATATTTTACTTAGAAAATTTTTATATTCTTAATTAAGTATTATAAAATGACAAAAAGTTTAATTTTCTATGGTAAATACGAGTTTATAAAAAATTTTAAATGCTAGTAACGAGTTAAATCGTCAATAAGACTGACCGTAATCGAGATACACACGACTTCCTTTAGGGGAGACCGGGGCAAGATCGGCATGTTAAGCTTTACTTAAATTTTGTGTAATAAATACTGCTGTAAACTGAAAAAAAAGCTTTGCATATTGTCTATTGGAATGTTACCTTACTATAGAACTGGTTAAAATCAGTTTGGAAATAAAAATAATTAAAATAATTACAACTTTACAAGAAGAGAGAAATTGACGAAGTTGCCCCGGGTATAGGGGCAAGATCGGCAACTTCTCTCTTTTTGTAAAGTTGTAATTATTTTAATTATTTTTATTAAAGTTGCCCCTGGTATAGGGGCAACAGTAATGGGGCAAGATAGGCACGTATATAAAATTATGTTATTAACAATGTATAAGTTGGAATTCACTATTAAAACAAAGAAATACAAATCCAACACCCATTTAATATTATTACAACGAAATGCAAGTTCAAAGACATATATACATGAATAACAAATGCAAACATGTTTTCATTTATCATCTGTTTGATTTTTATCCTTTGCTTCTAATGTGGCTTTATGTTGCCGATCTTACCCCGCTAGTCATGATTTCGAAACATTAAGTACAACCCTGAGAACAGAATGCCAAGCCACGATCTGGCCACGTGAATAAGTTGAAGTTACATCCTTCTAACAGGAAAAGTAACTTTCGTTATCATGGAATTATAACAAAACCTGCCAATTCAATATAAATGGAAAAAAAATATTATATGGAATTCAACGAAAATGAAAATTTGCTTGATAATTCAACTACGCTTGTTGGAGAACAATAAAAACACTACACTCAACAAGCCACCAATAAAACTCAACTGCCTAACCTATAACCAAAGTCTCCTTTTAATTTGTTTTTTAAAAAAAGCGCTTGACAAACTTGCCCCGCATGCCGAAGTTGCCCCGGTCTCCCCTATATTCACATCTTCTGAACATTTAATTTAAGAAGATTGTGAGATTCGACTCTAGTGTAAACCTAAATTTTTCACTTTCCACTTAAACATTCGACATATTTGAAATTAATTTCTTGCCTCCTCGGTAAAATAACATTTTTTAATAACTTTTAGTGTTGTTTTATTTTGATTGTCAAAAATATGAAAATACATTTTTGGTTTTAAATAAAAAATTCAATTATTCGTTTAATTAAAAAAGTTTTTCCTTTTAAAATATTTTATGTTTGTTACATTATATAATTTATGAGTTTTTGAATAGTTGCTAAAATCAGTTGGAAAATGATTTAAAGTCATTATAAACCTTACTTTTGTAAATTTGACGTATTAGTGAATCAGTATCTGTGTTTAATAAATTTACAATTTTATCGTATTTACTTTCACATATTCTATAAAAAGTTTGATTTAGCCTGTATGTAATTTGCTAAATTCTAATACAAAAAAATATCGATATAAATCGGTTTATTTATACATATGTGAGGGTCGGACAACATAAAATAAAAGTAAATAAAAAAGCTCAACGTAAATTAAATATCTTTATTAAAGTTAAAGAAAGAAAATTCCATTTTTCGAAAATTTCCGAAAATGGATATACTCATTTCCTTCTCACGGAGCCGTTTCCTATCTCTCAGGAACCCGAAAAATGATTCATGAGGTACTTGTCCTAAAAATCGGCGATTGGCGAAAATTTGTAACGTGACGAAAGGTATAAACAGCTATAACGACGGAAGAAGGGGTTCGGTTCGTCATCAACGTTCGTGATAGTTATCCCGCTTCGACGCCAATCCTCTAACCCGTCATCGCCTATCTTCTTCACCAACAGTAATCTCGGAGAACCTGTGCCGACCCGCATCGACACCGTTTGTAAACAGATGGGACCATCGACTGGTCCGATCTGTTTAGAAACGTCTGACAGTCCAATAAACACTCGTAGAGGTATGACACCCGTTATTGTAAACTCTGTCTCGGCGCGGTACGCTCGCGATATCTCCTATGTAGCTAGGTTATCTAAGTTATGTCCAATTAATTCTTGTTTTTGTTGTTAACTGGTGTTTTTAATTTGGGTATCGCCAACGTCTTACCGACGACCCCTCTCACCTCCTCCACTCGACCTGACTAAAGAATCCCGACTTTCCGGGATAGAAAAAACATTATACAAGCCATCCACTGACCAGTGGGCAGTTCTCACCAAATTGTTGCCTATCAAAAAGAGGTGCGACTTCACCCTACCTCCGGCTACCCACAAATTGGTTTTTCAGGAGTGGGGTTCGACTTTTTCGAACTATCGGTAAGGCGGGAAAAGGCTATATTCGAGTTGAAAGGGCGATTCTAGTCGAGTTAGGGACTGATAGGTTAGGAGAATTGTTAGAACAGTTATAAGAAGTAGATTTAAGACTAGGAGAGATAATGGAGGACGATCCCCAACCTGCGGCTGCGGCAGAAAACCCTAATCCTAATCCAAATCCAAATCCTACTCCAAATCCAAGCCCAATTACTTTGGGAAGTCTGGGAGGAATAATTCCTTTATTGCCAGTATTCTCAGGAGAAGCGGGAGGTCTCCGAATAACTTTTTTGACTTATTGACAGATGTGACAAAAGTAGCGGTATGGTCTAAAGCGCAAATGTTAGCTGTAGCCAAGCTAAAACTTACCGGTATAGCTCGGGAGTTTGTACGAAAAGACCGTAGGATTAAGGAAGTAGATGAGTTTGAGGAATTTAAGCAAATAAAGCTAAACCAATTCTACAGAGAACCTTTTTCGTATCGATTAAATAGATTTTATACGTGCGTGCAAAGGAAAGACGAGGACGTACAGTACATACGTACAGTACGCTGCTAGGCTTCAAGCATTAGCTATGGAGATTGAGATTACACCAAAACTCGGGGCAGATGACGCTGAAACGGCAATGATTCAAAGAATTCAACGAAAAGAATTAGACGAGCGGTTAAAGGTACAATTCCTAAATGGAGTTGATATTCGAATCAGGCAACGTACCATGTCAAGAGAGCCAGATACCTTTGATGACCCTTTAGAAGCGGTGATTAGTGAGGAATCAATTGAAGAGCTTACTACACATCCCCGTGGGTTCATGCGAACTGTTAGTGAAAGCGACAGGTCACCAGATTTCCGCTCAAGAAACAATTTGGAGCAATTAAACACCGCGATGGAGGAACTTAAGGCCAGAAGGGACAGTTTAACACGAGGCTCATCCTTTTATAATTCAAGAAGCCCTATTTTAAGGCAAAATAATCGTGGAAATTATAATAATCCACCTTTCCGACGAAACGAATATCGTCCGGCTGCACCCACGGCTGCGACCGCAACCCCAGAGCAATCACAACCGGAACTCGCCGGTCTGCCGAGATAATACGCGTCCAAGAAACGATTCTCCAAGGAGGCGCGAAACAGGAGATGACCGAAATCGAGTCAGATTCCAAGATCAACCTGCAGAAGAAAATCGATCCAGATGGAGAGGCAAGGTTCGAAAGCGTCGATGGTTGACAATCTCGATATAATTTACGAGGAATCTCTACATACCCTTATTCTACATCTAAATGGAAACAGAGATCCTTAGTATATAGAAATCGGCGGACCCATAAAAATCCGCAAGCACGTAAGCGAACCCTTTCTCCTTTAAATTTGACAGAAGGTCAATCCTCGTCAAACGAGACAATTCTCGAGTGTTATATAGGCGGAAACCCGGCTACTGTACAGATAGATACAGGGGCTAAAGTGTCACTTTTATCTAAAGTTTTTGCCAATACGATGAAGAAAAAGATACGTTTCGATCGTAATGAAGAAACAGATCTAAGAAGCTCCACAGGTCATCCCATTCAAACCTACGGCATTATGAGCCCTATTTTCCAAATAGGAGATTTGCGATTTCCGTTTGCCTGTTGTCTAGTAGACATAGATGTTACTTATCCTTGTGACGGCATTATCGGTAGAGATATGATCACCAGAAAGGGATTCCTCATTGATTTAAAGGGTGGAGAAATGATCATTTTCCCTCGAACAGTGATAACCTTCCTGCAATCGGCGAATTCTAGAGAAACCCCAGAGGGAGAACGAAAGGAAATAAATAGAGACAATAAGGCGAGTCGAAAGAGAAACAAACTCGAACTCACTCACTTAGTTGAGGTTACAGGGTCCAGAAAGAGACCACACCTACAAGCGGAATCCGAGAAAGGAAGTGAAGTAGTATTAGTAGAGACATGTCGACTTCCTCCTTTGACAGATAATACAGTCACCGCAAAAATTTCCGAAGGTAAGTGGAATAACAAAGTAGCAGTAATAGAAAGTATTTCCTTCAACCAGGAAGGAATATCAGGAGCAAATTTATTAGTTACCCCCAACAAAAAGGGACAAGTTCCCATACGTCTCCTTAACGCTACTCGACAGACAATTAAATTAGATAAAGGAGTCAAAGTCAGCACTTTTCTCGAGGCAGTAGAAGAACCTGAACCCGTCGATATTATTAAAGAGGGAGCAACTGCAAAATTGTCTTAGGCAGAATTCGGTCAACTCTTTCACTGGACGGACATTCCAAAAAAGGAGAAGCAAGATCTTTTAACCCTATTATACAAATATCGTCACGTTTTTGCCGTAAATGACTATGATCTAGGCTATTGTGATATAGTACGACATAGAATCGACACCGTCGATGCGGCATCCATCTATTCACCTCCATATCGAATTTCCTATGCTCAACGGCAACAATTAAATGACATAGTGGACGGCCTGTTGGCCCATAAGATTATCGAACATTCTACGTCACCATGGAGTTCGGCAACTCTCCTGGTTAAAAAGAAGGATGTCGGTCTTAAATTAGTAACTGACTATCGTAAGTTAAATAAAATTACGAAAATAAACCCCTCTCCACTCCCTCTAGTGCAAGAATCCCTCAGCTCAATGGGACAAGCAGAATATTTTTCTACGATGGACACTATTTCGGGATTTTGGCAATTAAATGTGCGCGATAAGGAGAAGACAGCCTTCTCTACCCCTGATGGGCACTATCAATGGAATAAATGTCCCCGGGGCTCCGAAACTTGCATGCGGCATTTGAACGTACGATGGACTTCGTATTACACGGTCTAAAGGGAAAGACATGCCTCGTATACATGGACAACATCCTAACTTTTAGTCTTGATTTCCCTAGCAATCTGAAGAGATTAGAACAGATATTCCAGAGATTAGGAGATGCAGGGATAAAATTAAAACCCAAGAAATGCCACTTCCTGCAACGACAGATAAAATTTCTAGGTCACAAAATTTCCGAGAGCGGCATAAAACCTTACGCCGACAAAATCAAATGCGTTATAGATTTTCCGAGACCAGAAAACGAACGAGATATCCGACCCTTTTAGGACTAACTGGATACTATCGGAGACGTATCGACTCTTACGCAAAAATTACTAAACCCTTAACAGATTTATTTAGGAAAGATGCACGTTTTGATTGGGGACCATCTCAACAAGAGAGCTTCGAAACCCTTAAGAAGATATTAAGGTCGGCTCCATTATTAAAATCCCCCGATTTCAATGAACCCTTTATACTTGCTACGGATGCATCAAACTCTGCTTTAGGAGCGGTATTGTCACAAAAAGACAACGGCCAAAAAAAGCCGATTTCGTATGCAAGTCTCTTACTAAGAAAACCCGAACTCAATTATAGCACGACAGAAAAAGAATGTCTAGCCACAGTGTGGGCCGTGAGGTATTTTAAACCTTATTTGTATGGACGAAAATTCGCTATCGTCATCGATCATCGACTGCTTCGATGGCTCTTCGACTGTAAAGATTCTACAACTAACTCTAGATTATTACGATGGATCATTTTCCTCCAAGAATTTGATTTTGATGTTATCCACCAGCCGGAAAATTCTCACAAAAATGCAGATGCCCTTAGTCGTATGCCTATTCGACAAATTAAAGAAGTCGAACCCATTTTCTCAGTGCCTCAACTAACTAACTTGCAACAACGTGATGAACGTTGGAACCCGATTATCCAAGTATTGAAAGATGGAGTCAACACAGGAAATTATAACAATCTTAAGTTGGAAGAATTCTATGTAAATGAAGAGGGTGTCCTTTGCCATAAAGGAACCAATAAAACCCAAACGGATTGGTGGGAACAAATTGTCGTTCCTTCAAATCTAAAGGAGTATATTTTATACACTTTCCATGACAATCCCATTGCTGGACATCTAGGAGAACATAAAATGCGAACAAAGGTAGCAAAATTATTTTATTGGCCCGAAATGACAAGAGAAATCCAAAATTACTGTAAAAGCTGTCAAAGCTGTGCCAAGCATCGACAACTCGGACGACGCGCACAAGCTGAATTACAATTGTTTGATCCTCTTTCTCATGTGTTCAAACGAACCGCCATGGACATAGTGGGACCACTTCCATCCACGATTTATGGAAATAAATATATTCTCGTATTCGTTGATCATTTCAGTCGATATGCAGAAGCCGTTACACTACAAAATGTTTGTTAGTAGCAAAACAATTGCAAAAGCATTCGTCACTCACATCGTATTACGTCACTCTACGCCGACTCAATTACTAACCGATAGAGCACCGAACTTAATTAATCTCTAAAATGTTTACAGAAGTGCGTAAACTGCTACAGATAAAAAGACTTCTTACTACGGCCTATCATCCCGCCTGTAATGGTGTCGTTGAACGGTTTAATAAAACACTAATTGACATTTTATCTCACTATGTGTCTAATGACCAAAGAGATTGGGACGAATGGATCCCTTACGCTTTATTCGCCTATAATACGTCAGTGCACGCTTCTACGAACGAAAGTCCGTTTTTCCTCCTATACGGTAGAGACCCTACATATCCCTTTGACCTAGTTACTAGCCCTAGTACAATAGCGTACGATATAGAAGACAACTTCGCTTCCGAATTAAGTCAGCGAATGAAACACGCCCATCAAACGGCTCAACAATATTCGGAACAAGCGGCAGAGACAAGTCAAGAGCGACATCGCCGACAAAATAAACCTTCACATTACAAGCTAGAAGATAGAGTATTATTAAAAGAAGTTGTCACACCAAAGGGGCTAAAGCAAAAATTATCATCCCGATGGTCGGGACCTTTTCGAATTATAGAAGTTCTTGGTCCTGTTAATTTCAAAATCGAAAATATCCAAACGAAGCCAAAATTAAACGTACATGCGGACCGAGTTAAACCGACCACTGCTAGGAAAGAATTTAATCTTGAACCCCACAGAATTACGGATCAACCCATTACCGTCGACGCCTCAACAGGAAACGACCAGCCAACAATTACCGCACAACAACAAGGTCATACGGACCCTTCGGATGAATTCATTTTGGCATCCATACCCACTAAGCTACCGGAAGAATAAACCGAACCGGAAAGCGAAGGTGAGAGCGATGAACCCGAGGCCGAAAGCAAAGTTTCCGAAACGGAAACGGAGGCAGAACAGGAGACTACACCTCGTTATGCACTCCGAAGCTGAGGACCAGTACCAGACCAACCGTGGGTTATGCCACGACCAAGTCGTAGCCGTATATCTAGCTTTATTTCTCCTGCCACTAGTCGGTCGTACTAACCTTAAACCTTTAAATTATTAGTATATAGGTTGATAGCGAATAAGGGGCATGTAAAATGAAATTGTAGATAGAAATAGTACCGAACAACTTATACACAATTCTTCTATTTCCAATCCACCTTCCTTTTAGAGCAGGGATGAGCAACACGCGGCCCGTTAAACATGTTTATTCGGCCCGCCAAGCATTTTAAAAATTGAATTACTTTTATCGACTTTCTCCCATCACTATATTGTTATAAAATTAATTATAATAAAATGGTAGTACATACTAAACCGAAACAAATTTTTGTGACGAGTTACTCACTTGTCGGCGACTTGTTCAAACATGCAATACAAACGCGCCGCGTCTGTGCTTGTTTGTGTTTGCTTCTGTCATACAATCAGTCAGACTGGTAAGCTGTTAACTAGCAATTTTAGCAATTCTTGTGTTTCTTGAAAAGCGTGAGTGCAATATTATTCTCAAAAAGGTAATATTAGAGTTTTTTTTTCAAAATTAAGTTTTCCTACAAATTTTTTTAACTTTCAAATTTTTAATCCATAATAGCATGTCGGAAAAGAGAACAAAAAAGGAAAGGTTGCGGTTGAGCACAGGCATTTCCAAGAAAAGTGGAAATTTGATTATTTTTTTACTTTCGTCGAAGATAAAGCTGTATGCTTAATACGCTCAGAGACTGTGTCGACATTAAAAGAATATAACATAAAAAGGCATTACTATACAAAACATGAACAACAATATAAAAACTTAACAGGACAACTCCGGATAGATAAGTTTAATCAAATGGAAAAAAACTTGGGAAAACAACAGGCTATTTTTAAAAATGAAGCTATTTTATCAAATATGGCAGTAAAGGCTAGTTTTGTTGTCAGTCAAATACTGACAAAAAAATAAAATGAAACCCTTCGCGGATGCAGAGATGATAAAAGAATGTCTGATGCTGTTGCAGAAATAGCATTTCCTGATAAAATAAATATTATTTCAAACATTAGTTTATTAAAATTCACCATTGCAAGGAGAATTGAAGACTTGTCTGAGAACATAGCAACAAAGCTTCGTGAACGCATTGCAAAATTCCAATACTGTTCTTTGGCACTTGATGAGAGTTGCGATATTAGCGATACAGCACAACTGGCTATATTTTTACGTGGTATTGACTATTGACACCAAATTTAATATTACCGAAGAATTGAGTTCACTGATTCCAATGAAAGGGACTACAACCGGCAAAGACCTGTACGATAAACTAAAGCCTGTGTGGGAAAATTTTTCAATTTCATTAGAAAAGATTATTGGTATATCGACAGATAGAGCACGAGCAATGTCAATCATGGAGATAGGAGTATCGGGAAGGCTATTTCAAGACATTAAGAAGGTCACAGGAAGGGAAATATTTGTTAACCACTGCATAATTCACCAGGAAAATTTCTGTGCGAAAAGATTGAGTTTGCCAAATGTCACAGTACCAATAATTAAACTAATCAATTTTATAAAGTCGCGCGCGTTAAATCAACGTGAATTTAAAGAATTCCTGAAAGATTTAGAAACTGGATATGGCGACGTGATTTATAATACCGAAGTACGTTGGCTTAGTAGAGGTGCAATGCTAAAAAGAGTATACAACTTAAAAAACGAAATACAATTGTTCTTGGATATGAAGGGATATGCCTTTTCTCATTTTGGTAATAAAGAATGGATGTGTGATTTTGGGTTTCTTATTGATATCACTCAGCATCTCAATGATCTTAATGTGGAACTTTAAGGCAAAGGACAGTTTATTCACAATTTGTATGATAAAATTCAGGGCTTTGAGCGCAAATTAAAATTGTGGAAACAGCATCTTTTGCAGAATAATGTGTTTCACTTTCCACATTTAAAAAAAGAAAACGTTACTACTTCTCAAAAATACGCACAATATATAGACATTTTAATCAACGAATTTCAATTACGATTCCAAATGTTCAAAGCTGAGAAGACAGCGGTTTCCATGAAAATGTTTTCCTCGCCATTTAATATCGATGTGGA
>NW_019387049.1:269504-275212 GCF_000671375.1 Centruroides sculpturatus | reverse complement strand
CTACTTTTTTCACTGCACAGTTTTATGATAGGCGCCCCGCTCAAACAGTCGCGTTTCTTTATATCTAAGTTAGAGATCCTTGGTCGACTAATCAAAAACTGAGCTGAGTTGTGCTTCCTATTGAGACTGAGGCGGTCCCAATAAGAAGCTGAGCTCAGTTCAGCTCAGGAGTTTTCGAATGGTAAGAAGCTAAGGTAAGTGTAACACCAGCAGCGAAAGTGTTAAGTTTTCACTTGTTGAAGCACGTTTTCTGAAAATGGATGGTTGGCATCATTCTAGACAAGTCAAGATACATATGCCAACCACATCGGTTGGCATACCATTCGAAACCTCCTTGACAGAATACTTGGCAAATATTTCGGTAATTGAATTAGTGTTTTTTGAGGAATATAATGTTTATTATTAGTTAGTCCATTGTTGTAGAGCAAGGTTGCCAGATAATAGAAGATAGTTATAGCCAAATCTGTATGACATATTTGCCAAATTATCCAAAAAGTCAAATTATTTATAAGATATTGCTTAATACACAAAAAAACAGAAAATTTTATTGAGATAATGTAAACAAAACATAACGTATGCAATTTACAGGAACATCATTATGTGTGTCTTCTTTGTATATATCTGGTATAATTTGCTGTGAAGTAGACTCAACCGCATTTCTACTGTTGTGGGCATAATGTATGTCTGATTTGAAATTATTTAACATTGTGTTTGTAATTTGCAGATCCTTGCAGCAGAAGGTATTTTCGATAACGTTGCTTTGATTCTTTTAATTGCACGATAAGATTAAATTGCAATGTATTTCTTTGTCTTTCAATGTGTTTTTACTGCAGTGATAAGAGAAAATATTTATTCAACAATTTCCTTGCTTGCTGGACTTTGTGAGGTTCCGGAACGGGGCAAACACAAATTTGTTTTCAAGTTAATTAAAAGCGAATACGCTATTGTCGAGTCGGATCAATGGTGATGTTAGTTATGTAAAGGAGAGGAGAAAAAAACTATAACTGTCAAACAAACGCGACACGAAAACAAATAATGTAACGAGTCAGACGAAATGTTGTTCAGGAAAGGTAGAACTCTGACACAAGTGCTCATAAACCGTCGATCTATGAAAATAAGTTTCGGAAAAGGGGAATGACTTGACGGATAGAAAAACATCGGCAATGATCGTTAAAGCTCTAAGACGACAAAAAACACAAACAACGGACAAAATTACGAGTACAAGGTTTATGGTTCTATCAAAAATCTCTGGACATAGTTGACGAAAAGGTGTCGAATACACGCCTCAAATCGGACCTTTTCGTGATCTGATCAGGACTCGGTTTTCACCTATAAACAAAGGATAGACCAATCGTAAAGCGAGGAATGAGAAGTGGAGCCAATCAAAAATACGGATAGCGGGAGAAAAACTATAAATATCGGTTATTCAATATCGAAGACTGTCTTCCTCTGGATTAAACTCAAAGTTGTGATCATTGAATTGTGTTGTGTTGCCATCGACCAGATAGGACGTCGCAGCTCCTTCGTCAATCATCTGCATCCAACGACCCCTTCTCGTCCACCCTGGCTACCATCGATAGACCATTCCGAAGGAACACCAAGATTTGGGAACTGTCTAATATTCATGTAAGCATACATGATAAAAAAAATAAACTTTTTAAATTTGTAAGACACTTGTCATCATTTCTCTCCTCTGTCACACCCACATGCAAAATTCCCTTACGCGAGATTAATTGATCACCCCCTAAAAGTCGGCAGGCTTACAAGTTACGAGACAATTAATTGCCTATTTTGCCAATTGTTTAAAGTTTGGAGATTGTAAATACCAAGCTACAGCTTGATTGTGTTTTTTGGAATTTTCTTGTTTTCAAAAAAACATTTTTACTATTCAATCTATTACACTAATTTACCTATTTTGTTGTTCAATTTTACCGAAATTATTTGTGGGTAAATACAGCATAAATGAACTGAAAAATTTTTCTTTTATTTTTGACCTAGGCAATTTAATTTTTGAACTAAGCAGTTTGTAAACATTAATCGCATTGCATACTGAAATTTAATTACATGGATATTTAAAATAATCTGACTAATACAAATCTTCTAAACAATATTAAAAACAAATGCATAAACACCTGAGTTGCTAAGTATTATTTATGGCTTTCTGATATGTCACCAAAAAGCAGAATAAGGTGCATTGCAAAGATATAAAGCTACCCCAATTTTTGTATTAAAAATAATAATTTGAAATAATAAAATTTTTTATCACACTTAAACAAGAAATTAATGACAAGAATAAATGTAGATGTAAAAGAATTAAGTATTTTATTTAAAATTAAAAATAAGAATGAAAGTATAAATTAAAAAAAAAATCAAAAACAATGATGTTGCTAAAATATAAGGCCAATGCCATTTAATAGTGAGAGAAACACTATTTTTTTTAACACAATAATCTTATAAAATTTATCTTTCATAGAGTTATAAAGATGTTGCAGCGCATTTAAATTAACTTTTTTTTATACAATTTTAATTACAGCTTCGAGATTTTCAAAACTGTAGTATTATTATCCTCCTGCATGCATATTTCTAGTTGTTACATTGCATACATGTTTTATAAGATCCAAATCATGGAAATTGGGAAGCCAATCCATGACCGTGATACCATTATTCAGCAATCACTGATAAGTGAAGTTTGCATTGTGAATTGGTTCATTATCTTATTGCAATTCCCAGAACAATCGCAGTTTTTTTCAAATGACAAAAGATGTACTGTACATCACAAAAGGATTGATACCCAACTGCCTTCCTATGTACCTTTAACGTTAAATTGATTTTTTCGAACCACACAAACCTGTCCAGATCGTAACTGATCTTTCTTCTTTCTGACACTTAACAAAGAAAAACTCTTCTTTCCTAAGATTGTGCCAATAAAATTGCCAATCTTCAGAACCACCCAAGTTGAACATTTCCTATCAGTTCAAAAAACTTCACATAATTTTGAAGTTTATGACATTTTGTTTTTGGTCCACATTTGTTTTTTTGTTGGGGTGGTGTTTTAGATATTATGCTGTTTATCTATTTTTACACACTACTGTAGATGTTTTGTTGATTCTACAATCTGGAAAAGTGTGGATTTGAGAATATTGACATCGGTCCATTGTGATAATTTACCTAATGATTGTTCCTCCTGTTGATATTTCTCGGATAATTGCTGATTTTTGTTTTTCTATCAACTTGGACGGCCATCCTATTTGTTTTTCTCCATATTGCACCCTAAGTTTAATATAATTTGATACAAAACAAGATCTGTTTATCTGCTTTGCAATAACTCTAGCAGAAGTTTCTGTCTGGTGTAGTGCCCTAATTTAGCCATACTGTTGGCCAAACATTAGTTGTTGTGATATCTCTATCCATTGTAATTTTTACAATGGATAGAGATATCACAATAACTAATAGGGATATAAATTTAATTATCCCTTTATTTATCAGTCCAAAAAGTTAAGGTGGTCTTATATTTTATGCGACCCACACCATCACATATAAAAGAAAACCAAATACATGTGTAATTTAATTAAATTGCCTTAATGTCCTTTTTTCTTATTAATATGTAAATTTTCGACTATAAATTCGTATCTTCTATTATCAGGACTTATTATACTAGTGTGAACCGCCGGGGAGGGTGTAGGTCTCCCGATCCGGAAACAGGTTGTTAAACCCTTCTCACTGGTCAGGATGGATCAAAATTTTACCTTTCCCGCGGTAACGGGATTAAATGTTTCTGGTCGAGTGGCGGAGGGAGGAGTGCGTCGGTAAGATGACAGGCGATACACGAGCAAACGAGGACACCAATTTAACAAGATAACAACGATTTATTAGCTACATAGAGATTACAATAACCAAGTTCAAAAGGGAAAATCTGAGTCCCTGAAACGCGGAAGACCGAGAGAGAGTTTACAAAAATAAGTTCCATACCTCTTTATGTTTTAACTATTCTTGAGGAAAAAGGTTTTGATATCCAACGAGTTGGTAGAATTAGGATAATAATTTTTCTTCAGGACACAATATCGGATAGGACACAGTATATTAATAGGACACAATATTCGTAGGACACAGTTGTAAAAGTGACGGCGGATGAACGACTCCCCCGAGGAGGGGAAGGAAGGGGTTTTTACAAGTTCGGCGTGGGAGATTGGTCATGTGACCAATTGTTGTGAGGTAAAAGGTACGCGGATGGGTCAAAGTTGTTCCCGGGCCCATGCTAACTATCAACTTTGGAGTTGGAATGTGGGATTAGTTTTGAAATGGACAGATGTTTACTTTAAACGAAAGGGGAGATCGGAAAATTTCCCTTTTTTTCGTTAGATTGTCGTTTAGATTTTAAAGGAAAATTTAGTTGGATTTTAGGCAAAAACCGGACAATTAATCGTCAAATAATCGGTAAAAATTCCGGATTTTACACTAGTTTTACAAGTAATATTACAGAGATTAACAAAAAACAATTTTTATTTTATTTCGTATACATGCAGAGCACTGGGCAGAAATCACATTGCGTCAACACCGGCCTTCGGCCATCGCAATGCTTTGTTGACAGTCGGATTCCCCCAGTCCGTGCCAGTTCTGAGTCGGCTGCTGGTTGCCTGCCGAAACGATCGCATTCGTCGTCAGGACAGACGCGCCGCGTAGCTGGGGCTTTCCACGGGAAGGCCCCGACGCTGGTCCGGGCTCGACCGAACGCCCCGAAGGGAGACAGTCTCGCTCAGTCCCGTTTCAGTGCCGCACCTGCTTCGGACTCCAGCCCGACAGGCCCAGTCCTCAGAGCCAATCCTTGTCCCGAAAATCTTTCTCCCTCGGATTTTTGTGCTAGACCGTACCCATATCTGCAGTAGGTCTCCAAGGTGAACAGCCTCTAGTCGATGAAACAATGTAGGTAAGGGAAGTTGACAAGACGGATCCGTAACTTCGGGACAAGGATTAACTCTGAGGACTGGGCCTGTCGGGCTGGAGTCCGAAGCGGGTGCAGCACTGAACCGGGACTGAGCGAGACTGTCTCCCTTCGGGGCGTTCGGTCGAGCCCGGACCAGCGTCGGGGCCTTCCCGTGGAATGCCCCAGCTACGCGGCGCGTCTGTCGTGACGACGGATGCGACCGTTTTGGCAGGCAACTAACAGCCAACTCAGAACTGGCACGGACCGGGGGAATCCGACTGTCTAATTAAAACAAAGCATTGCGATGGCCGAAGGCCGGTGTTGACGCAATGTGATTTCTGCCCAGTGCACAAAATAAAATAAAAATTGTTTTCTGTTAATCTTTGTAATATTATCTGTAAAACCAGCATAATAAGTCCTGATAATAGAAGATCGTCATCTAATTAGTGACGCGCATGAATGGATTAACGAGATTCCCACTGTCCCTATCTACTATCTAGCGAAACCACAGCCAAGGGAACGGGCTTGGGAAAATCAGCGGGGAAAGAAGACCCTGTTGAGCTTGACTCTAGTCTGACTCTGTGAAGAGACATGAGAGGTGTAGCATAAGTGGGAGGTCCTCCTCGGGGCCGCCGTTGAAATACCACTACTTTCATCGTTTCTTTACTGACTCGGTGAAGCGGAGAGCGGACGTTCGCGTCCACCGTTCTAGCCCTAAGCTCGGTCGCACGACGACTGCAGCGATCTGCCCCGAGGACAGTGTCAGGCGGGGAGTTTAACTGGGGCG
>NW_019387049.1:228572-266934 GCF_000671375.1 Centruroides sculpturatus | reverse complement strand
CGTATGTTTGCGAACAATTATTTTCAACCATGAAATTAATCAAAAATGACCACCGATCAAGACTGAGTGATGCACGATTAGAAAGCTGCGTACGTGTAGCTACCTCATCAATTCCGGCTGATATTGATCAGCTTGTATCGAAAAAACAGTGCCAAATTTCTCATTAAAAATTTCAAGTAAATTCGTTTTTCTGTTCTTTTCTTGTTTGTTTTTATTTTGCATTAAAATTTGTATATGAAATCTTTACTTTTTTTAAATTTTATATTTTTTTATTCTAATGTTTATTATAAATAAAGTTTTGTAAATTATTAATAAGTGTTACTTTATGTGCGGCCCGCCAAAAAATTTTAAAATTTAAATTGGCCCGTTGATTAAAAAAGTTGCTCACCCCTGCTATAGATTATTACTGCAATCAAGCAGGAGAAACAATATGGAAACACGATTTTCCTCTTACATGACAATTCAGAAGAAAGACTTATTTTGCTGGACCGTAAATACAGAGAGGATATGGATTTTTCGGGAATTATTTTGTAAATCTGTACCTATTCTAATGAAGTAAAAAAAGTGTCTAGTTATAAAACATTAAAATTTGCATCGAATGTTGGATCAGATGTAATTGGAGGGATGTTGTTTAATTAACCCCTTAACGACCACATGTTTTTAATTATGATGTAATTAAGCATAAAAAATACATAAAAATACTTAAAACTGAAAAAACCGAAAGAAATGCGTTAATTTTGAAGAAAAAGCTTCAAATTTTATTTTCCTTTGTTTCCCCTTTCTGTGAAATTTAACACCAATCAGCCATTGTTTACACAGCTGGATGACCTTGAACACAGCTGGAGTCGGATTTCCCAGGGCATTCTCATATACATCTCGGGAGGACAAGTGTTTAAAGTAGGGTGAATATGACCCACACGTATATTTTCAAATATTTTTAAAAAATTAATATTTCAATTGCGATTTCCGACCCCCGTAATTAATTAAATTTATATAAAATGAAATATATTAATTTTAAAAATTTAATAACTTTTGGAGGTCGTTTTTGACATCAGAAAGCAGCTTTAAATAACTTTACCGAAAGAAAATTCATGCGCTACAACTTAGAAACCATGAAATAAATTTGATAAAAAACTTCCATTAAGTTTTCATTTGTTGAAGCACGTTTTCTAAAAATGGATGGTTGGCATTATACTGGACAAGTCAAGATACCTATGCCAACCACATCGGTTGGCATACCACTGGAAACCTTTTTGACAGAATACATGGCAAATATCTTCGGTAATTGAATTAGTGTTTTTTGAGCAATATAATGTTTATTATTAGTTAGTTTATTGTTGTAAAGAAGACACACATCATTATGTGTGTCTTCTTTGTATATATCTGCTATAATTTGCTGTGAAGTAGATGTAACCGCATTTCTACTGTTGTGGACATAATGTATGTCTGATTTGAAATTATTTAACATTGTGTTTGTAATTTGCAGATCCTTGCAGCAGAAGGTATTTTCGATAACGTCGCTTTGATTCTTTTAATTGCACGATAAGATTAAATTGTAATATGTTTCTTTGTCTTTCAATGTGTTTTTTCCTGCAGTGATAAGAGAAAATATTTATTCAACAATTTCCTTGCTTGCTGGACTTTGTGAGGTTCCGGAACGGGGAAAACACAAATTTGTTTTCAAATTAATTAAAAGCGAATACGCTATTGTCGAGTCGGATCGATGGTGATGTTAGTTCTGTAAAGGAGAGGAGAGAAAAATTATAACTGTCAAACAAACGCGATACGAAAACAAATAATGTAACGAGTCAGACGAAATGTTGTTCAGGAAAGGTAGAACTCTGACACAAGTGCTCATAAACAGTCGATCTAGGAAAATCAGTTTCGGAAAAGGGGAATGATTTGACAGATAGAATAACATCGGGAATGATCGGAAAAGTTCCAAGACGACAAAAATCACAAACAATGGACGAAATTACGGGTACAAGGTTTATGGTTCTATAAAAAATCTCTGGGCATAGTTGACGAAAAGGTCTCGAATACACGCCTCAAATCGGATCTTTCTAGTGACCTGATCAGGACTCGGTTTTCACCTATAAACAAAGGATAGACCAATCGGAAAGCGAGGAATGAGAAGTGGAGCCAATCAAAAATACGGATAGCGGGAGAAAAACTATAAATATCGGTTATTCAATATCGAAGACTGTCTTCCTCTGGATTAAACTCAAAGTTGTGATCATTGAATTGTGTTGTGTTGCCATCGACCAGATAGGACGTCGCAGCTCCTTCGTCAATCATCTGCATCCAACGACCCCTTCTCGTCCACCCTGGCTACCATCGATAGACCATTCCGAAGGAACACCAAGATTTGGGAACTGTCTAATATTCATGTAAGCATACATGATAAAAAAAATAAACTTTTTAAATTTGTAAGACACTTGTCATCATTTCTCTCCTCTGTCACACCCACATGCAAAATTCCCTTACGCGAGATTAATTGATCANAACTAAATATTTGTAATAATCACGCACTGTAAGTTCTTAATTTTTTTTTATTTATAAACTACGATCTACATTTCTATCATATAGATAGTTTGCTTCTCCCATGTACATAGATAATCCACACAAATCTATATTGAAGTACATTTGTGAGGCCCGAGCGACACTCGAGCTCACGTATTAAAAATATCATACCTCACCGGGATCGTTCTATCCTCACCGGGATAGAAACTTTACCGATGCAAGCGAGACGATTATAACTTAGGCAGGACACGTTGTATGTGCAGAATGCAGGACATGGGTTCAGAGATGCCCCATCTGCAGGGGATGGATGAGGGACAACAGGAACTTCCTACTGGATCAGGTGGCGGAGATGCTGGCTCTCCCTTGTAAATTTACAGACATGGCTGTCGAGAGATTTTAGCTCTCAGGGATAGATATAATGACCATACATCCTTTATTTAAGAGGACAACCCTTTATTTCATTGCTCTGTCCTTTAATTTTATTTATTTTCTAAAATAGGCATTTTGTTCTTTATTTTGTACAGTCAACGCGAAGTTAAAAATATATTTTTTAATAATATATTGAACAAGTTAGTTTCGTGTATGCCNTTAATGATTTATTTTTTTATAATACTCGAAGTGCGTAGGTATTTTGTTAGCTGTTTTGGTTTTGGATTTGGTTTCAGGTTGATTTTCGTTATAAAATTAATTAAGTTGGGTTAATTATGCCTTTTATAATTTATCTCAAACGAATACATTTAGTGTTATTGCTAATTTAATCTTATACGTAAAATATGCATTTTATTTAAATACAGTACATAATTTCTAAAATAAACAGCATATAATTGTATACATATTGATTATTTTTTAATATTATCACTCCAAGTGCGTAGGTATTTTGTTAGTTGTTTTGGTTTTGGATTTGGTTTCAGGTTGATTTTAGTTATAAAATTAATTAAGTTGGGTTAATTATGCCTTTTATAATTTATCTAAAACGAATACATTTAGTGTTATTACTAATTTAATCTCATACGTAAAATAGGCTACTACCACCAAGATCTGCACCGGAGGCGGCTCCAGGCGGGCTCGCGCCCGGCACCTTCAACGCACGCCTCCGCGATCCTCCTACTCGCCGCAGCGTAACTTCACACTGCCGCGGCGGCCGGGTATGGGATTTCGTGCCTCGGTGGAGCGACACGTCCGGGGCGGACAGATATAACACCGGCGATCCCTCCGAGGAGAGGAAAGCCGGCCACCTTCAGCCACCAGCCCTTACGACTGACGCTTAGAAGTGACTCCACCGGTCGCGGCGTACTACTGGGCGGGAGAAAGTGCGTCGGCACGCCGGGAGTCGCGGCGCGGGCTCGGCCCGTAAAGGTCCGCCGTATCGCCCGCGCCTCTCCCGTCGGCTAGCGTCCCGACTGAATGCCCCCGCCTTTCGACTTTCGAGGGCCCACCCGCCAACAACAGCTTTTAAATTTTCAACACCAGCTTTTAAATTTTCNTACAGTCAACCCGAAGTTAAAAATATATTTTTTAATAATATATTGAACAAGTTAGTTTCGTGTATGCCATCATGACCAGTGTTGTCATCATGTTGCGCATTGCTACATAGAGCGTGGTAGTGCAGTGTGTCGCAAAAAACAGCCCATTGACAGTACCAGGGGGTGGACACTCTTATGGGGATTTTTGTGATAATTTTTTAACTCTCTAGTTGCTGGATGATACACTTGGAGCATTGGTGAGCATTCGTTGCCACTTGTTGGCAAACTTCGGGGGCTCCAGCATGTGACATTTCTACAGCAGTGCTTATGCAATTATTCAATATGTGGGAAGCACAATTAACTCCTATCAATTTATGTTTACTTGATTATTGCATTTTAAATAAAACATTATTCTTTCCTTTTCTCTGGGAACCACCAAAATTGCTTTTGGTATTGTCAGCACACAAAGCGAGTAATTTATTAGTACTGTAATTTCTTTTTTCGACAGTGATTCCTTGACACAGTTTGTTAATATATCTGAAGTTTCTCCAGAAAGATTATTTATATTCAAAACTTTTACTCTGACACCGCAATTGGGTAAAAAATATCTGACCAGAATTGTGCACAATTCAGTATTACCATAATTCGAACAATCCAAATAAATAGTTATATAATTTGTTTTGCTTAAGTCAGTTTTAATTGATTCAAAAGAATATCGTGCGAAAACATTACAAATGATTGCTTCTGTTTTCGTTCTTGCACAAGAATATTTTCATCAAAACATTTCTTAATTTAGAAGAGCAGTCATTTGATTGAAATGAATAGTTATGTTGTATTGAGTGATAACACCAAGATGCTTCTTTTAGTGCTAAAGCCTTTAGGTTGTCATTGGAATTTTTATTAACGAAAAATGAGTTTTAACGATTTATTTGTTGAAGCCCGGATGTCTGCTTCTTTGTGTTTTGCTGTCTAAATATGTTGTGTAATTGCTGATCTGCCACTATTTGCAATATTAAAGCTGGCTAAACATTTGTTGCATTTGACATCACTATCCGTTCCGTTATTCCTTTTTTAATAAATGGAAATTCTTCTTGTAATGTTTGATTAAAAATGTATTTACTTTTCGGTGCCATGATAAATGGTCTACAAAATATAAATTAAATAATACCTAAATATGAAAAATTAGAAATAATAGACTAAAAACTCATATGCAGTCCCTGTGTAACTAATTAACGTCGCGTAAAAGTGTAGTAACTGATGCGAGGTCCACGTGTGTACTGTCCAGAGAAAAGGAGTGTACTATGAAGAGGAGGGACACTCAACAGTAAAAATGTCACATACTCGAGCCCCGAAGTTTGCCAACAAGTGGCGACGAATGCTCACCAATGCTCCAAGTGTATCATCCAGCAACTAGAGAGTTAAAAAATTATCACAAAAATCCCCATAAGAGTGTCCACCCCCTGGTACTGTCAATGGGCTTTTTTGCGACACACTGCACTGCACAACACGATGACAACACTGGTCATGATAGCATATACGAAACTAACTTGTTCAATATATTATTAAAAATTTTTTTTATACTTTGCGTCGACTGTACAAAATAAAGGACAAAATGCCTATTTTAGAAAATAAATAAAGTTAAAGGACAGAGCAGTGAAATAAAGGACTGTCCTCTTAAATAAAGGATGTATGGTCACTGTAAGTATATACTTTGTTTTAAGAAGATATATTCTTGAGACATAATTATTATTACAATTGAAAAATTTTAATAAAATCCTAGTATAATGCTGCCCACCAGTGGCCGAGCGGTCTTCGTACCCTAAACACTGGGAGTTCGGTCGTGGGTTCGCGCCGCGATCGGACAGGCTGGCTGCTTGGAGTTTTCCGGGTTTTCTCCTTGCCGATAACGACTAAATAGGAGGCCAGTTCCCCATAAAAGTCCTCCCGGAAGGCACTTTTTTCCCTCGCGTAACATCGCGCCCCAGAGAAGGCAACGAAAAACCACTCTGGGTACTAACCTTCCCTAGTAACACCTTGGCGTATTATTAACTACTTACTAATCTGCGCAGGGTGTCGCCGACGTCAGAAATCTGATATGGCACCAAGAAGAAGAAGTATAATGCTATTATGTCACATGTTTTAGAAGAATCATTTGTCGAAAACGAAATTTACGTTGTTAAAATGTTATTTCGATAAGCGCGATTGTTAAGACATATAAACGACGTTATACTATATCATATTAGGCTAATTGTACCTACCCCGTTTTTTGTTATCCGTGTGATTATACCTTGAAAAACCGTTTGATATAATAAACTTTATGTGTATCCCAAGCACTGAAGAGCGTTATTCTGGGTGCGACTGGAAACACCTGATACTCATGCTTGTAACGCAAAACCAATCTCGCGCACGCAAAGTACATTTCGTTTCTTTGTTGCGTACCGGAAGGTGTGTAACAAGTATTTAAAGAAAAAGATTTTTTTTTGTTACGCGCGGTCGTACCTATGGAAAAATGTTGCATCCCGTTTTGTAGCAACATTCTTAAATACGCCGGAGTCCTGTGAGGCCCGAGCGATACTCGAGCTCACGTGTTAAAAAATCATAAGTGTCAAATCAAGGGATCGGGCTTTGATTTTAACGCTTGTAAAAATTGGAGGAAAAACCTAAATAAAATCGGGGAATAATAAAATTATTAATGGAGAGAAAAACAAAGTTTTTAAATAATCTTAAAAGGAGATGCAGCGCTGATATTATGTGTCAGACTTATAAGAATTCGAAACAATTAAATACGAGCAGGAGTTTCAAGGTGCGATTAATTTCCTTGATCGGAATAAAACACAGTGTCGAATTAAATCTGTGATAGCCCGAAATGGTCTGTCATCTGCAGGAAACCGACCAATCAAAAGCTAGAGATCCGGGGAAGATAATCTTTTAAAAACCTGGATCTCAAGGACAAAGGGCGACTTTTCCCTGCTTCCCCTAGTGAAGTTAACTGTAGAGATTTCTTCCAGACTTCTCCCAGTCTCTGATAGTGTCAACCACTGTCCAGACTTTCCCCAGCTAACAACTATAGTCAACTGTTCCCTGCCTCCACGAGTGGACATCATCCTGTTTGAACTTCGGGCTATCGCCCTTCGTCACAACCTCCCGCAGCATCGACTGACTGCCCCGGGGCCAACAACTGAACAGTCCAGAGCCACCAGAAGACAAGACACACTAGATTGTAAGACAGTATAAATAAACGGGTTTGTTTGTCACTGTAGCTATTTGCCTCACTTTCCTTCATCCCACATACGATAAGTTCTGACATTTGGATATCACCAATTCGGGGACCTTCACAATTTGAAAAATATCATGCAGAAGTTAATTAACCATATAGACAAGCCTATACACCCTCTGTGATTATTGATGATTTTATTGTTGATTTGATGTCTTCACTACCACGCTTATGTGAGGTTTGCCGATTGGGGAGAAAGTATCACGTCAATCGAGTGGTCAGCACTGTCGTGTGAGAATGGAAAAACTCACTGAGACAGGTTCTCCATCGTAAACCGTTTAATAAATATAAAAATTTCTCTTAAAACAAATCCTTAAAAAGTCGTAACACCTATCCAAAGTCGAGAAACAAGTTCGTAACACTAAAAGTTTACCTGTTCGGACGGTAGTTTTTCTTCTGGTGATGGTGGCGTGAAGACGTCAGCTCCGGGGTGCACAACACTATTTGGACCGAGGTCTTCTAGCTACAAGGTGGACTTTAGCGATCTTGATGGCACGGGAGGGCGAAGACAAGTCCCCCGAATATCTAACAAGCTCTCGTGGGAGAACGTCCAGATGACAAGAATCTTGGAGAGGAGCACTGCGAACCAAGAACGTCACATCATTTTTCCGCGCGGTTTTTATGTTTCCTTTGGGTCCCAGATCGAACATTCCGATAGGTCAATGCCGATTTGCCCCCGCTCTCCAATTGGTCCCCCTCCTCGTTACGAATTGTAACGAGATCGGAACCCTGATCGTGGGATGAGTCAACACCGACTGACAATTCGATTCCTATCGAAGATGTTCGATCTAAGCACTCAATTTCATCTATTATTTTAATCTGAGTAGTTCGATTTTCTTAGAAATTTCTACAGACATGTCCTTATATGGACGTAAAATATTCATTTTTCGTTTGATGGTTTCTTTTTACAACACTAAAATAATAATTATTATTTTCTTCTATACAAAAATTAGAAAAATTTTCCTTTTTTGCACAAATTCTAGGCCCACTTGCGAAGCTTCACACTTAAAATAACTAAAGAATATAGTTTTCTGGTTTAACTTAAAAGCATCGTTTAATAAATACAAAGTTCTATTTACATGTTATTACTGTTTTTTGAAAATGTACAATGTTTGTAATGTTATAAGCCAGTGGTGCACAAACTATGGCTCCCAGGCCAAATGCGATCTGTGAATATATAAATGATATAACTCACTTAAATTACATATCACTTATAAATGATAGAATTGGGCCTACTTTTAGTGTATATGGAAAATACTTTTGGGTCTCTTATCTAAGGCTTAGTGTCATTTTTCACGAGGGTGACGATATAGAACATGGGATAGGAACAGGGAAAATTTCTCCATTCGTAAGTCGCGGAGAATCTGCATCAGGTGATTTAGCCCAGAGAAAATTTTTAAACAGATATTTGGTAAAATTTGTCAAAGGAGAGCACTGGTTAAAATACACAGCTAAGTAGCAAGTTACTCAGTAACGCTAGTAAACTATAATCTTGTCAGAATTTTTTAAATTAACAGCAATTCCGCCGACTTATAGACAGGTAATATTAATAAGAATATGGGGTCAATAATCAGTACTAATTACAATATTTTCAGATTGAAGATAAGTTATATCTTCTATATCTTTAACGGCGCTGCGCTACCGTGACTTATGCGAAATTTGGTAGGCCAGTCGAAAAGTTTCGGCACCACTATTGTAAGCAGCCGCTTTGTAATGTCTGTCATATTAATCTACAGATGTCACAACCGTCTTTGTTTCCCACTTCTGCTTACAACAGAAATTGAAATATTTTTAAATTCTATTTTCTGGAACAAACGAAAAATATTTCTGACTTTTGTTTCCGTATTATTTTTATATATAAACGAAGCTTTACAAGTAATAAAAATTATTGTTTTGGCTGATCAATTCGTCAGATTAACTAACCGAATACAGGGCCTGGTTAAAAGGAAAACACTACAAGATTTTATTTAACTATTTACTATTTTATCCTTTACTACTACTATAATACGATATTTTGTTATCGTGATAATTCTAAAGAAAATTATACTATACTAATTTCTTACATAAAATTATTATTAAATAATATTGATAATATTTATATAAAGTAAAAGAACTTATACTATTTCTGAATTTGTTTTTTATAGACCTGCTATCCATGGGCAATTGCTCGCGCAAAAGTGGAATTAAAATTAATTCCACTAAAATTAAAAGTAAAAGTAAATCCAGGAAAAAAATACACTCCTGTACAAAACCAAGGTTTAGTAAAGTTGAATCCAGAATCAAGAAATTTAATTTCAGAAGAAAACTACGTACATTAGTGCATTGTTCCAATAANAAAGAAATTTGATAATAATGAAATAAATAAAATGGCAAAAATAAAATAGTATTAATACTGTATTATATTTAACAATTTCAATTATTAGTAAATTATTTTTAGAAGTTTGCTTTGGTTTGATAGGTTAAGGCAATATGACAAGTCAGCAATCTGCCAAGGAAAAATGCCACCTGGGAGGACTTTCTACAGGAAACTTGTCCATATTTAAACATTAGACACGTGAAGAAAACTGGAAAAATTCTTGTGGCCAGTCCACTGTTGAGGTGTAAACCCATGACTAACTACCAGCATTCAGTGTTTTATCCCTCAATCCCTGATGGGCTTAGATTTTTGGAAATAATATGTCTAATTAGCATTTATTTAAATAAATCTTAATATAAAAATGATTCATCAGATGTAAAGATTCAACGTGACATTTTCGTTGATCTGATAAATTTGAAGGGGAACAAATGTATTAATTTTTATTATGTAGTTTTGTTTAATTCATAATTTTCCTTAAGTGTAATGAAAAAAACTTATATATTTAATGATTTTTGTGATATTACTAACATAAGGAATAATTCACTATTTAAAAAATTCTATCACACATTACAAGTATTTAAATCAAATTAAATATAGACTTGCAACTTCAACTTCATTTTTGTATTAGCATTTTTGTTCTTTGTTTACCAAACTGAGTTCAAATTTCCAATTCCAGTACTGACATTTGAGTTGCAATTTTTAATGGAAACATCTTTTGCAGAAGAAATACTGCAGACATTACAATGTTTTTTCTTATAGTCTTGTTTTTACAGAATTAAAATGAAACAGAAAACTTATGGCTTCTGTGGTTTGATACTGAGAGGAATTAGACTCATATAGTCAATATTTTGAAACTGGCTTCCTCAATTTATCTACATATTGCTAATAAAATTTTATTCTAAAATAGTTTGACTTACTATCATATACATTAACAAATTTATAAAACAAATCTCTACTAAATTCATTTAAAAAAGCCCAAAGACATTTGTTTTGATTAAATTTAGTAGTGCCATGATTTATGTCACTAAAGGTTAACTCAGTTGCAGAAAGTAACATACATTCTACAACCAAGTTAACCAACACATTTATTAGAATATTAATCAGAATAATTTAACTCCATTCTGTTCAAATGACAAAAGTTGAACACAAGGTTTCTTCTATGGGCAATCATTTACATTAATATAAAAACACTAAAATAAAATTCAATTAAATCATTAAATGTATTTTGATTATATAAAAGTATTCTAAATTGATCTTTGGTAAAATAAAACAAGAAGCGGAAAACATACTTCTTCGCTGTCTCTTAATTTTGCTATGGCACGAACCGACATCAAAGTAATTTCGGGTTCCATGGCAATATCGTCCACTTCCTGGATGTTGGCATCCTGATGAAAAAACTGTTCGTCATCATTATCTCCTGCATCTTCCAAATCCGCTAACAGTTCGTCGGCCAGAGACATCTTTAATAGTATTAATTATTCTGCAAGAAATGAAGAGAAATGAAAGCAATGATTGCATACAATTTTTAATATTCAACTATTTAAAAGATAAGAGCTCTGATGCATGTATTAGCTCTAGAATTACCACAGTTATCCAAGTAGGAAAGTACAGTCTAAGGAACCGTAACTGGTAGTAACTAATTTTTAATATTCAACTATATAATGATCATAAATTTAAAAACTTGTTACAGAAATCATATTCCTTTAACAGAATGTAAAATACTGACTAAGTTTTTAATTTTTGAACTTAATAAATATAATTGTGATTAATTTGATGTTAATTCAGCATATATAATTGTTCATTTATTGTATATTGATCTTTACATAATTAACCAATAGTTGCAAAGTCTTGTTCTTTTATTCTTCTCATCCTGTGAGCATTAAAAAGATCCTTTTTACACAGCCTCCCATTGTGGGATCAGCCAAACCCAGAATGGTGAGGCCGAGTGGTGATGGACAGGACTAAGATAGACCATCCCAAAAAAATTCCTAGGATGTTTCAACTGCCCAAATTAAATCCCGGGTCACCAGAGCAGTAGGCCAATGCTTAACTGCTTTGGTCATCTAACCTTCAATTAAAGTATTAACTATTAAAAGAATAACCTGAAGATTTATATTTACTTTTACCATCCTGTATACCAGCAGTGGTCAAACTGTAGTCCCCATGAACAAATTTGACACACCACTTATGATAGAAATGTGCATAAATTTAGTAATACAGTGATTCCACTTAAATGGGACAAGTTGGGATTAATCCATTTTGGTCCAATTAAGCAGCTACCCCAATTAGAATGAACTAATAATAAATTCTGAAATAAAATATGTAATATGCAAGTAAATGAATAAGTAGGTAAAAATAATAATAATTAGGTATCTATTTTAATGCTTTATTAAACCAGAAATACAGAAAATATTTGTACTATAAATTTGTCAAACTCAATTTGACAGATAACTGATTCAGTATCACATCATTGTTGTCAAATACAGTATTAGTAGTGGCGTACACAAGAGTTGACTGTTCGATCAGGAATGGATCGAACAATCTTTCCTTTCTCCTTTTATAGTTAGAACATGTCAGAGTTTGCCCAAAAGTCACAATATGGCTTTCTTTGAACACAGTTTCCTTTACTTGGAGATGGGCCACTTCGGCTGGAGTGTCTTAAAATCTGCCAGCTTTGGATGCTGGTCCCAACGATTAGATGGCTGCTGAATGTCTAGACATAATCATGCACACAACACCTTCCAAGGGAACTCTAGCTGTCTTCCAACTTGGTCAAGAGACTGCAAAAAATTGTCCATGGAGTCTTTGTCTCTTCGCTTTTAAGGGAATCATCCAGTCCAATCTGGAGCAGGGCCAGTAGCTTGCATTCAGGTCTGTCTCATATGGGATCCCGGTGTGATACGTCCCGCTATGCTGACCCCTCCAGAAAAACCAAACCGCCCAAGTTGAAAGATAAAATGATTCTCTGTCAACTGTTAGGCCTACATGACATTAGTGTACATAGTGTTGACATATTTTTGGAAGATCCCTAAAATATATCAAAAATTGCTAAATTTTTTTTCTGCTACTGTCCTAATTAAGCGAAAAGTTGTCCCAATTACGCATTTAAATTATGTATTAATTTATTAGTTTAGTTGCCATTCTTTGAGGTTTGGCCCAATAAAGTAACTGCCCCAATTAACCGGTGGTCCAATTAAACGGAATTGACCGTATATAAAAAACATTTAGGTAATGTTTAATACAAGGAATATAAAAAATATCTATGGCTTGCCTTATGTGCAATTAGGCCTGCAAACCAAGAAGTTTGGACAACAAGTAAGATTCTAGCTCCAAATGAGGGGTTTCACACTACCATGAATTACCAACCCCCTTTACGAGCAAAAAAGTCAAAGGAACCATATCTGTACATGTGACACTTTGTAAGATATTTGCCTCCAAAGGTCAGTTTTTAACATGTATCAGTATACTGTCTATTCTCCATGCTCTGCATCATCAAGGTGAGCAATAGCAAGCCTTGACCGATGCTCTGCACATGGTCATGCACGTTAGTGCCTGGATGAGGGAGAGCTGCCACACCCTCTAAAACTATATAACATCAAGTCAAGTGGGATACTCACAACTGGTATAGTCGCGTGGGCTAAATAGTTAAATGCAATAGTCTTAGCACAGCAATGCAACTTGCGAGACCCGATTTTGGAGGGGCTGTAACTCACAAGGGGTCACTTGTAGAGATATGGTTCCTTTGACTTTTTTGCTCCTATGGGTATGCTCTACAGCTCTGATAAGATCCCAACAGTCTTATTCAGAGCTTGAATTCAGCAGGACGACATTACCATATACCAGGGGTCGGCAACCTTTCAGCAGTGTTGTGCCAAACATAAGTTATAGTGTTATTCTGAGTGCCAATATAATTCTACCAAGTTTATTGTATATGTTATCAAAATAAGTCCAGTTATAATGGACTTCAAAAATGTATAATTTTGAAGTTAAGTTGTTAATTGAATTACATTGTTACGTGTAAAGCGCTTGCATAACATGTAGATGGAAACATGGAGCATAAACGTATGCGCTGTAATAGAAATATACAAAAACAGAGATTTGTTTTTAATATATCATGGCCTTCACTGAATTATGACTTCCATTTAATTAAATGTGTAATTAATAATTAAAATATAATTTTTACTATATTTCTATTCAATCAGTGCGCCACTGAAAATCGTCCTGCGTGCCATGTTTGGCACACATGCCACAGGTTGCCGACTCCTGCCATATACAATACAAAATAAAAAGAAAGGTTTGGTCATGCACAGCTATTTGTTAAATTGTAAATTTTGGCTATCAAATGGTTCGCATTCACACTTCTGATGTTCCTCACAAAACACAATCTCTATCCATCCATTTGCTTTCCAATCACAAAAATAAGACATATAATTATATTCGTTCCACTGTCAGAAATTAAAATTCTATTATATCTTTGACCAGGGGTAGATTTAGGGTAGTGCACAAAAATAACTCTATAATGGTGAAATTCCAATTTATATCCAATAGATAATCAAATTATGTTAATTATAATTTAAAAAATAATGCTTTATACAGGATGTAGCTCTGTGTAACTCTCAATTAACTTCACACTTTCATTTAATAAGCAAATGAAGCATGAGTTACTTTTAGATAAATAGCACGTACACTTGTATACATATCATTTGTCTAAAAGTAACTTCTTCTATAAACAATTGTATAACGTTTTAAACTACTTCCACGTAAGCTAATAATATAATAAATCATCTAAAATTGAGATTTTTATTAGATTCAGCATAAAATATCTTTCTTAAACAATTATAAACACTTACCTCCTCCTGCCGTTTCTCAAAATACGCGGTTACTGCGCCCTCTATACGACATTAATTCTGTAAGTGTTGCCAACTTCATACGCTAGAATTTTGATACGTTTTTACAAACATACAAATTAGTTTATATTACTTTAGAATATTTATATTATTAAAATAATAATAATATATATATATATCATATATATACTGTTTTGAGTATAATATTTAGGAGCGATAGGTCACTGAGGCTGTAGTCCTCAATATGTCGCTCTGGGGATCCGGGTTCGAAGCCGAGTCTGAACTTTCGTACATTACAAATAGGCGGTGTCTTTATCAGATATCTGAGTGATTGAAGCGGCAATAACACCACTCCGCCGCTCTAGAAGATTCGGGTTCGAATTCAGGATGATTCAGTAACTTTCATAAGTGAATTGATCCGAAAATGTCGGATTCCGTACCTCATTATTCAGTTGTTCTATTGTGGGATTGGCTGAATCTATTTCGTGCACGCAGAGTTAGATGTTTAAATAGATTCATATTTATTATCATTTAGAAAGTCCGAGAAAATAAAAGTACAAGTTGACCCCCCTATAACACTGTTGATAATTCCGTTTTATATGAATTCCATATTGTACGAATTACTTAGATTATACAAATACGTGTGCCCGGCTGTGAACGGCTCACGTTGGAGCATCGCTTTACCGAAACGTCTTAAGCCTTTAAGCCTTGATTCCACTTGCAGGTTTTCAACAGTTACGACGGTTACTATGAAAACAATCACACAAGGCATCACTTTTTAAAGGAAAATTATTTGCAGGTGCCGCTGCGGCTTACCGCTTTTTAAGGCCAATTGAATGATAGTATTCGTCCGACGCCAGAGCAACGGAATCTATCACTGGCGTCTAATTACAGAACGATTCCGTAGCCGTATTCTGTTTTTTACCACGAGATGTCGCTACTTCGTGACGTCAAGAAGCTGGACAAGCATAATTCTGACTGTGGTGTATTTACACCACAGTCAGAATTAATTTACAGTATTACAAACAAAATTTGCTACTGTTCGTTTCTTGAACGTCAAATTTGTCTTTTGTCTAATGTTCATTGTTTATATTAAAGCTTTAAAAAATAATTATTGTTCATTATTTTTATCAAAATATTTAAAATTATACAGTATATTATAAAAGTTATTCTACGGAATATGCAGACTTTCGTTCTTAAATTCTTTTAATCTCAAGATTTTCCTGCTGAATTTTCAATCTCTTACTCGATTTTTTTTGTATTATTTAATAAAATTATTTATTGCTTTTTAGAAATAATTTCAACGTTTTATATTAGAAAATTTGAGATATTTTATTTTAAAATTATCTTTGAAATGTTTCGCAAACCAAACTCAATTTTCTCCGTAGGCATCCTTATTTGGATTTCACGAAATTTTAAAAAACCTAACCCTAGCAAATACCAAGAGTTAAGTGTATCTTGTGTAATTTGAGTAAAGTCTTTTGAATTGGTAGTTTAAATCCATCCACAAATTATCACCGTCAGTAAAATATTAGAGAACTTTTTGTAGCCTGATTTAACAGATCTGCAATGATTTATTTGAACGTTAGCTAAGAAAAAATGCTACAGTATTCATAAGATGATTTCTTTATGAAAAAGATTTATTGAAAATTACACATTTTCAACATTTTCATATGCCCAATNATTAAATAGACATTTAATGATAAAAATTTATTGAAAAGTTTATGTAAAAATAAGTAATTGTTATCACCCCGTTGTAACAGGCTATTGCCTTTTTTATGTTAATAAACATTTGATTATGATTAATACATGTATTTTTAGTTCATTATGATTGTGAAACAGATAAAATGTAAAATGCTTTGGCTATGTAATAAATGTTTAAAGGAGAGAAAAGTTAAGAATCCATGTGAATGTACAATTGAAAAGACATTATAATTTCATCTAACACCTAAAGACTGTTGTTTGGATTTCCTGATTGATTAAATTAAACTATTTGGTCAAAAATAGCGATAGATGTAGATATGTTTGTCTGTCATTATTTCTGACCAAATAGTTTAATTAAATTTATTTTTATATAAACTACTTATTACTAGTTATAAACTACTAGCAGACGCTCCAAGTGTATCTATTATAAATGTATAACACTTCTCCCGTGGGGGTGGAATTTTTCGAAAAATGTTTTCTCAGTGTACATTCTGTTGACGTACCCTATTAAAACGCAAATAACCGCATATGATATAGTATAAGTAGAAGCGGATTTCTTTACGGTAAGCCTTAATCCTGTCCATCTCCCCCCAGTGGGGGGAAATTCGACACGTATATTATATAAAAACACGTGCGTATTGGAATGCAGCGTTGTGTGAAAATTTCAAAGCAATGTGGAGGAAGGAATATCAGGCATTTAACATTTTAGTTTTTTCTGTACGAATTAGCTTCCGCCAGTTAGTGCTTGTTTATAAAAATTGATTTGTGCTTTGTTAAATTAATATATACTTTGTAAGGATTGTTAACAACTTATCAGTATCATATGAAAACCTCTTTACATTTTAAGTACAGATTAAAATAAATATGAAATATAAATAATGATAATTCCACTCCATTGTTAATTTTCCTTAATTTTTGTCTTAACGCATCTGGATATCGTAACGGCGCGACTATGCAGACGCGAATTTAGTTGCGAGCGATATAGTTTTGAGAAACTTTGCACACGTGAGAAGCGAGAAATATCGATGGCGAGAGCGAATATCTGGTTCTCGCACATATCTGGTTCTCGCACATATCTGACAGGGTTTGATGATAATCGCGTCTCGCCTTTTCTCGCTCGCTGGAAAAATTTGTCTGCATAGACGCACCCTTACATGGAGACATTCGACTTTCTTTCTTTGCTTCCGACTGACTTTTTTCCACATAATCTACGTCATAATAGAATTATTGTACGTTCTATCTTCGTTTATTCCTATAATCGGTATAACTGCGCCAAAAATTAGGCGCACTTTGGCATTTTTGGTTAAATTGGAAATAAATATGAATTACGCCGTTAACATACACGGGCCTTACACGATAGTTATTACTTTAAATTATTATTAAACGAAACAGAATAAAATTAGTAATAATTAAACGGACTAGAAGCCATGTTAAATATAACTATAATTATTATCTCTGAAGTTAGTGGCTACGGTGGTCTCTACGGTGGTCACGCGGGGAGAGATCGCCGCATGCAAATCACTTTGGTGTGGTTTCGGTTTCGGTTTCGTAACAAACGCGTGAAGCATCGACGTGGGTAAGTTAAGTTTTTTCCTTTGAATTTTCGCTATAATATTTCCGCATTTTACTTGTAATGAATCGAATCTGGCATTCCGATGGTCAAGGAAAGAGCCTGTCGAATCGGAAATGGTGTTTGGCCCGTTTTTCAACATTACCTAAGTTTTGGGTAAAAGTTTACTATTGGGCGCGTTTTCCCTTAATTTTGTATTTTTACGAGACCTCCCTAGTAGACATGTCGTAAATAGATAGAATTTTTTGGGGGCCACGCATATAATGAGAGCTATAAACGAAAAATCATTGGATTACTTACTGACTACGCACGGTGGAAGCCGTCATTGCTTAATTAAACCTGTTTAAATCGCGGAGTACTACATTACAGGCGAACGTCTACAAATCTTGTCATGTGATATCGCTACGTGTTATCCCGTTTTTTTTTTAAGTTTTTATGAGGATTTTTTTTGTAGTAAGAAAAATAATCGATACCCTGTAAATTAAATTGGTGGGACAGTGAAATAATATGAACCAACCATCTCTCAGGATATTTTTTCGTACAGTCATAAAATTCCTTGTTCCCTTCAGAATGGACATAAAACAAAATTTTCATCTCATGGTTACAAATAAAACGTAGGATTTTACATAATATTTGAACAAACTGAAGTAAAAGATATAACGAGAAGATAAACTTCTTACCTTAATATCTCATATCTGAACTTAATGTCTTAAAGCCAAATTGTACATGAAAAAAATTATTGAAATACAACAGTATTGTTCATGAAGAAAATAATATGCATTTACATTTTCTCAGACTGTTATGGCATGAAAGATCATATCAGTATGAATTACAAGACCTGTTTATGGAAATCCTGCCTTGTAAAGTTGCTGTCTCACTGCTTTCCATTTTTCTCTAACACAACTTATTTTCTAACATAATTTCTTCTTTTCCTCATAAACACAAAAGTGTAGGTTTATGTGAGCCAAACATATTGTGAAACTGTTCGTTATTTAAAGGAAAACAGGAAAGTTGTATGATTTAGAATCTTCACGTTGGGCTCCAACAATACCACGAGGGAACATAGTACATCAAAGGAAGCAAGAGCAAGACAAGAATGATATGAACGTGCTATGAAAAGAAGAAACAGTAGACGAGCAAAAAACTGCATCAGACTACGGATTCTTCCAATGAAGAAGTCTGTGAAGTTTCTTCTATGAAAGAAACTTCACAAATTTTCCAGGAAGAACTTTCAGAAAGTGTTGTAAATTTAAAAACAACTTCAGATTTGTGAATAATGGAAAGAATGCAAACAGAAAACAAATAAATAGTTGTATCTATGTCACAAACAGAACTTTCGGTAAGACCTCACTTAACGTAGCGGATGCATTCTTAGATGACAAAGTGCTAAACTAAACACTGTTAAAGAGGTCATTTCAGCACAGAGTAAATAGGGAAAGGGGAACACATGACCAAAAATAAACAGAGTTTGCTTTAATTTTAAATTATTTAGATATTAGTTTGCATCATAATATATGTTAAATAACATATAAACATATGCACACACAAGTATAAAGTTCATTTTTTCTGACAAAGGTCCTGACTCTTCTGAAATTCTTGTTTTTTGTGATAAAATTGGGTAGTTTCACTCGTTGCTTTTTTTTTCCTTAAGCAAATGTCAGTAGTAGAAGATCGGATCCAAAACGTCTCGTCTTACTTTTACACTCCTTTTAAAATCTGGATCTTTCGCAACAATTTGATCAACGATTTCGGTTATCATTACGAAACTTTTACTAAGGAAATCTGAAGAGAAATTTTTTGGGTTCTTTATTTTCAGAATCTCTATTTTCCAGTTTTACATGAATTTCTTGTTCTGCCAGTTCTTGAAGGTCATCGTTGGTAAGGCTCTCACCAGAAACCTGCAGTAACTCCTCAATATCCAGCTTGTCTACATCTCTCAGTTTTGCTGTATCAATAGGTTGACAATTTGGTCAACGATAGGCTCTTTTTGTTGAGAATTCTTGGATACCTCTAGCCATAACTGCTTCCACACTCCATTCATGCATTTATCAGTTAATTTTTGCCAAGTCAAGTCGGTATTGCCTATAGCAGTGTTTTTCAACCTTCTTGAATACGTGACCCCTTTACAAGTTGAAACATTCTGGCAACCCCCAGGGCCGTATTAAAACTATGTCAGTGATTTTAAAAACTACATATTTAATTTTCTTTCTGTTTAGATTTAAATATTGATCAAAAAACCAATTGTACTGTAAAATAAACAGGCACAGCTTTCTCACTGAAATTGTAGTTTTTTTATTGTAGGGCAGGACCTATCAAAAACCTGTCTTTTTATTTTACCTACAACCCCCGTGTATGGCTTTGTGACCCCCCTGGGGGTTGCAACCCACAGGTTGAAAAACACTGGCCTATAGAATCCATGATGTTATGTTTTTTCCAAAATGTCATTAAACAAACATAAATTTAAAAAAAGTACAGTGCTAGGACAAATTGCCACCATTTTCTGATTGGTTCATGTTTGTAAATAATCATATTATATACAAATCAATGAAATGCCATGATAATTTGAATTTGTATAAATTTTTTTTATTTTGCTTTGAGCTGACCGCATTATATTGAATTAGCATTATGCAGGGTTTTACAGTACAGGTATACCTCGACTTATGTCATTTCGAGTTACGTCATTCCCGATTATACGTCGTTTGTCAAAAAAGTATATGGAAAAATAAAAATCAAGTTTAAGTCATTTTACTCAACTTTACGTCTGTTCTCCACAAATATTGAAGTCGTAATATCACTAGAAAAATGTTTAAAGCACATAAAATCATACTAAAATATATACATTTACAAGTATGTACTGTATTTATAGTACATGCATTCGTAAATTTAAATTACTTTTTTCTGTACTATATTAAAAACTAAAATTTATTTGTTTGTAAGCTTAAATTAGATCCTTATTAACCATATATTATTAAAAATGCATTAATAAATAAAATACAGAATGGGAATTGGTAATTTATGGTTTAGCCTAGTGGCAAGTAGATTCGGAGACAAGTAAATTTGACTTACGTCGTTTTTCGACTTAAGTCGTTCTCTTGGAACCAATTACCGACGTAAGACGAGGTATACCTGTACTTCCATTTTAATTTCCAGGTATTTTTAACCTGAATAGGAATATATTTTGGGAGTTCCTACTTCTTAATATTGGTCTTTTAAATCCAAATTTTCTGAAAATCAATTTGTTTTATTGAAGTTGGAGAATTTTTAACTTCAACGAAAAAAGATGCTAATTGTTTTTTTGCAAATTAAGCACGTAATTTTATTGTTCACTTCCATACAAAAATAGTTCAGTTTCCACTTTTCTTGCAATTCTCTTACCTAGTCATTTCAATCTTTCATTTTTTAGTTAGCATTGAAAGTGATATTTTCTGTATAAAAATTAGGGTTTAAATTTTTTATTTTTAAACTTCAAATAACTGCAACTACATATACTTAAATTTTTTTGAATATGTTATAAAAAAAAAAAAACACAAATCTATAACACGTTGATTGGGACAAAAAACTAGCCCAAATGCCTTTTGTTAAAATTCGAAGAAAATACAGTTATGCACTCGACTGTGACGGATCTGCCTACTTGCCGTTTATGGCTCTGCAAGTGAAAAGAAGACTTTCTAGCAAGTTTTCAAGCTTGGAATCTCTAGATTGAAATTGGCTTGAAGTTACTGGTGAAGTGCGAAATCGTGGCCTAGTCTTCCATGGTTGACCAGTGCATCGTAGCATATGACATATGGTGGCAAAGTAATGATGCGACAGTTACTTTCTGTTTTCACTATAACATATTGTTCTGTTTTTCATTTTACTGCAGAGCATGGTGGCTTTTACTGCACTATTTTAGATGCGATTTTTTGTTTTTAACTATGTTTTAGTAGGGTATGCAATGAGAGTGCACACTAAAAACAGATTTTTTGAAATTCTTGTGCGAGGTAGAGGGAGAGAGTTAAGGCTTAAAAAGTCTTAGCCCCAAAAGGCAGTACCACAAATGTGGTTTATAAAGAGGTAGACTGGGGTAACAAGCTCTATTTTTCAATAAGTATTTATACTTTAGGAATTTTTAGATAATGTCTTTTATGTTAAAAAAAAAAATTGAAGTCATGTTAATCATAACTTGGAATTCCATAATATTTGAAACTTGAATTTAGGTGCATTAGCAGTCCATAGTTTGAAACAAACAAAAATCAGTAATTTTACCAAATTAGTAACAACTAATGATTGAGAATCTTAGTGAAGTACTGAGAGAGGGTTATTTCTATCAAATTGCAAAATCCACACAAGCAAAGTCATGGGTAACAGTTAGTATTTAGAAACACAATGCTAGATATCATAAATGCCTGTGCTGTTTTTGCAAGTTTTGATAGTTCATTTATCCTTCATCCAAATTTAGTATTGCCTTTAAAATTTAATTGCTGCTCAATATATATCATTATTTCATCAAATAATAAATTTACAATATATTCATGACTTTGTAAATACTTCATTTTATCTCATAAATATTATAAGCTACTTTCAATATTATCTGTAACACAAAACTTACACATGAATTTTCTTATATTCTTTGGGTGGGACGGGCAGATCTAGGTTTTTTGGGGCATAGGGTTCATTGAAGTCGACAGGGGCCCATTTTTTGTTAATAGAAATAATACTATAAATTATCATTATTATTAACTATTATTACACGATAAGTGCTCATTGTTAATGGAAAAGTTTTAAAAATTTTTGAGGGCCCAGAGCTTAAGCCCTATTAGATCAACATCACCTTTTTTTTTTATTTGTGGTTTTAGGCCCCTTACCGCTCAGAGAGCACAAAGAGGCCAGATCAACGTCACCTATAACAAAGCCTGTTGACAGCAAACTGGAAGGAATATTGCGCAATCATAAGTAGGCCATTTTGTACATTGTGTTACATGTGGAAGAAGACAGGTTTGTCTATGTTATGAGTTTAACTTCAGTGTTGATTTCCTGTGTTTCAGTATCAATAATGCCAGATAAGTGTTGTGCTCCTGGATGCAGAACAAATTATAACGGTGGGCTTATATTTCTTATATTTTTATGATTTCTAGCTTATCATTACCTTACAAGGAAGTTTTGAATATTTTACCTGTTAAAACTATTAGAGGTGATATACTTCATACATTTCTTTAAAAAATTATTATTAGAAGAGATAGATTTTACTGTAGTAGCTGTTGTATCTGACAATAATTCAATCCACAGTAAAGCAATATTCTTTTTTAGTGAACCTCTATTAGTGAAAACTGAATACTGTCATCCAAATGATTCAAACAGAAAACTGTTTTTTGTTATTGATTCAGTTTACATTTTTAAATACATATGAAATAGTTGGTTGAACAAAGCACCCAAGATATGATTTATCCTGATTTTGATGATACATCTACAGTTCTACAGATTGTTTCCTTTTCAGCTTTAAAACAGTTGCATTCAAATGAAAAGCTAAATTGCTAAAATGGGGAGTTAATTTGTCATTGAAATCTTTGTATCCTTCTGATATTGAATTCCAGAATGTGAAGTTGGTCTTACACATTTTCACTCCAAGTGCCTACATAGCTATGAGGGAATTGGGCTGTGTGAAACATTCTGATATCTGGGAAAGTATTGCAAATTACATTGAGGTAACTTGCAGGTGGTGGGATATTGTAAATGTGAAAACACCTTTAAAAGATGTAAGGCTTTGAAATCCATTTTAAGAACCTATAACCAAAAATTCAGATCATATTATAAGTTTTCAACAAAAATTTTTAGATTGGCTACAGAGGTGGGAAAAGTTATGTGATGCAGCAATGTTAACAAAAGAAACACATTTTGTTCGTAAACACTACTTGTGCATTGCTTCAGATAGCATAATTCTGGATTTATGATAAAGGAAACAGCTACTTCCTTTGTGACTAGTTAGAGACATGATTTAAAGGATAGATTTGGCAGGTATCATCAACTTGCTGGATCTCATTACCATATTTCTGTCCGCCAACTGTACGAATGTGAAACCAAGCTGCATATTTAAACAACAGTGCCTCTAATTTTGAAATCACATATTTTTGGTGAGGTTTCTCTTCCATTAAGTGATATTCCTGATATGAGTCATTTTATAAAGCATGCAGCAGAAGATTATAATTGTGTTTTGTCACAAAGTTTAATAAGTAACTGTCATGTTGACGATGATGACATAGATATTTAATAATGGCCATACTGAGTCTTGAATACTAACATACCTGGGTATACTTGCTATAGTATGATTAAAAAATTTAAATGTGATTGTTGTCAAGTGTTTTTATGGTCACAGATTGGTGCTGATGACAACAAAGAAAACAAAGCTGCAGAAAGGTTGATCAGGGCAACTGATAGGGGAGGTCAATGTTATCCGCACATAGATGTTGTGACTTGTGTCTTTTACTATAAACGATACATATATTTCTATTAGAATTTGCTATAAACGATATTTGACAATATCGTTTATAGCAAATTCTAATGAAATTACTCCACTTATTGTAAAATAAGTTGTGCGCGCCTATTGGGTTAAGACCTTGTATGTATAACAGATGAATTAATTAATTTAAAAATGAATATGGTAAGAAATATACATTATTTAGAAAAATAGAGATTAAAAGATAATATAATAATTGGAAAATTTGAAAAAAATTTACTTCTATCAGTAAAGTTCCAGGCCCAAGTTTTAAACTTATTATCACTATAACAATGTTTTTCTATGCTGTTTAACAGTAACGGAGTGCTGAACGAAGTTAAAGTTAAGGTGTTTTAACTTTATTAAATTAAAAAAAGTACTTTTAAGCAGCATAAATTTGTTCAATTGAAACATTTATTAGCTTACAATATGCTCGATAGGTAGATAAATAAACAAGTGATGTTATAATGGGCACTGACTAATGCTTATTTTTTGGCTCTCATACTTTTTTCTTTTGCTGATATGTTCATAATGCACCTGCTCTCCATGCTGTGGAGAATTTATGATTCTCTAAAGTTTATAGCCTGTCCTGCTAGACTGCTCTTGTGAATATGTCAGACTTCTGCTTATTTAATATGTCTCCTGTTCTGGACCTTTTGTATTATTTCTGCTCTTTCCCATTTCACAGAAACCTCTATCGTGTCTTCTATAACATATGTCGTTAAGGCAGTGACTAGTTGCTTATTCTGTACGTCTGCCCGTAGCATTTGCGGGGCCTGGGGCAAATTGAAATTGTGGGATCCTTTCTAAAAATAAACTAATTATTAGTAAAAAAGAAAAAACTAATAAGTAAAATAATTAATGTTATCTTTTCAAAATTTATTTAAACAAAATTCTGGAAATTACAAAACAAAAGGTGTAAAAAAAGAAAATACTTTTAAAAAATCAATTTTTCAAAAATATTTCCTCAAAATTGATGAAAAGATATTTATCTAAGAAAATTCTAAGAGCACTTCGAAATCATTAATAAAAACAAAACCATAAACCTAAATGATGGAATGGAGGTAGACGACGTGTGGGAGGAAATGGGAGGAGCTAAAGGGAAAGGGAAAAGAGGGGAAAACGGTCTAAAAATGCCTTAGGGGACATAACATCAACACTGGGCAGATGTCGATCTAAAACTTAAAACAGGTTAGTTAACCATTGTATAACTATTGTAGTAATTTACCAATGTAATAATTAAATTTACCAAATTTATAGAAATGTAAAAATCCTGAAGAGGGGTGCAAATTAAAGAAAATATTGCACCCGAAATGCATAGAAAATAAAGAATACGAATGAAAGCTTTGTCTCTGATTAAATGCGGTCCAGGCACAAAAACGGGGGTTATTTAGGTACAATTAACCGATAAAGTTTTTTCATCAATTTTGAGGAAATATTTTTGAAAAATTGAATTTTTAAAAATAATATAAAGTAAACCGCACCATGGATATATACATATCTATTACTATAGAAGAAAATACTTACTTAACATTGTACGAAGTATGTTTGTATTTATTTACTTTTATCTTAATTTTTTTATTGAACCTTATGCACTATTTTATGAAATATCAATTTTGCAGGCTTTTATTGCAACGAAATCTTTTATTAAATCATCGCAATTTAATTTTTCACATATTTTGTGCTCAATAGATAAAAATGTCAGATTTGTTAATCATTCCTGTAACATTGTTGTCCGTAAATAATTTAAAATTAGTTTTAATTTAGAGAAACTTCATTCTGCCGATGTTGTTGAAATTGGAATTGTTAATAATCTTAAACTATAGACCAGATTTGGAAGAGCCGTGCATATTTCTCAAGTAATCTGTTTCACTTTTTACACTAGAATCCTCCGTCACATCACTTAATTCTTCTAATGTTGTTATAATTTTGTTTAAATCAAATCTAACTGTTTTCACAGAATTTATTCAGCATTCCCAATGTGTATCTGATAATGGTTTCAGAGTTGAATTTGTTAAATGTTTCATTAAAAAAGCCCACTTGTGAACAGATGTGGAAAATAGTAATACAGTTTTGAAAGTGTTTCAAAAAATGTCATAGCCATAGGAACCGAGGAAGCCATATCACCTATTAATGAATTTAAATTGTGCGCAGAACATGACACAAAAAATGCTGTCGATTCTTTTCCAAAATCCTTTCTTGCATGCCTTTTCTCTTGCCTACCGTGCTAGTCCCATTGTCAAAAGCTTGTTCATGGCAATCGTTCAAAGAAATAGTTAAAGTTTTAAGTTGTTTACATAATTCCTCTGATAAATCAAACCCTGTACTTTTCGTAATAGGAGAAAAACCAATAAAGTAATCATTCATTTCAACTTTCGTTTCATTCATTTCATTCTTGTTTTTCAGGCATTCTACAATTCGAACAATGAGAGTCAATTGTTCAATACAACTTTTATCAATAGTACAGTCTAACTGTACTGCGTAATATTTACTTTTTTATTATTATTATTATTTCATATTTAACTTTGTTTGCCAACAGATTAATTATCTCGTTTTGAATTTTCCAACCTAAATAATGATCGTTTGTTTATTTATCTTTGATACGTGTTATATGTTCTGCCATTCTTGCATTGAATTTTGAAATTAATTCCAATTAAACCTAAAAATTTACCATTATACTTTGTAAAAATTGTCTGATTCGTTCTACAAAGTGTGTCATTGTTTTTAGCTAAATGTTGTATACAAAATATAATCTTCCTAAGAATTTCACACCAATGTTCTGCATCTGAATTTAATTGTCTTTGATGAAAATCATCAATTGTTTGTTTTTTTTGCAACCTGTTTTTTAGCTCCATAAAATCTCTAAGTGAATATCTCTGTGGCTACAATACTTCAAGTTCATTTAAGCGAATTTCAAGGTGCTTCCAGTCAGAAACACCTTCATTTACTAATGCTAAAGATGATCTTGACAATTGATTAGGACATAAATAGCAGTAAAAACAAAATACCTTATCTTTTAGTTTTGAATAGAGAAGCCAGTTTCTGCAATATTTTTCTCCATTTAAATGTACTTTTGTATAATAAGATACATTAAATTTTCTACCCAGTTCATCTATGGAAAAATTATAATTTATTATTAATTAATAAAAACATTGTTCAAGTAACAATCCGATTTTTCTCAGAAGGGTGTGGTGGCCATGTTCCAGGATCGTCTTCCAATATGATCGATAATTCTTTAGTTTCGTCGTTTGCACTAAGAATAAAATCTCCTTGACCTTCATTTATAGCTCCATCTTCATTCAATAATGAAGGTAATTCTTTGTATGTAATTTGTAACTCTTCTTTATTTTGTACACTAGTGCTAGCTATAGCCAGATTGTTCAGTTTTAAAATATTTTAAAAGACTATCTGTTTGACAACTTTCTAAATATTTTTTATTTTTGACATGTTTTCTTTTCTGGCTACCACTTTAATAATTTCTATTTTTATCACAATNTTGTAAAGAAAACCGAAAATATTAATATGATTTTCAATTTGTTCAAATCTTTCTTGTAAAGAAAATACAACTTGTTCTATTATTACTAATAAATAATTTCTGTAGAAGTTTTTCTGGATTATTTAAAAAATCATTCTCTCTAAATTCTTTAAAAATTCCATCAACCTTTTTAAAAGCTTAGTTACTAAACTTAAATCACAGTTAGGTTTTTGTACAGTTTTACTTACTGTATTGACTGTTGTTAATAATTCATACGAAATTGATAATTAATTGCATGCCCAAGTAAGGAATCTGTTTCACTTTTTACACTAGAATCCTCTGTCACGTCATTTAAATATTCTAATGCTGTTATAATTTTGTCTAAATCAAATCTAACTATTTTTCACAGAATTTATTTGGCATTCCCATCTGATAATGGTTTTAGAGTTGAATTTATTAAATGTTTTATTAAAATAACCCACCTGTGAGCAGACGTGGAAAATAGTGTATACAGTCTTGAAAGTGTTCCAAAAAATGTCATAGCCATAGGAACCGAGGAAGCCATATTACCTATTAATAAATTTAAATTGTGAGCGGAACATGAGAAAAATGCTGTCGGATTTTTTTCCAAAATCCTTGCTTGCACGCCTTTTCTCTTGCCTACCGTGTTAGTCCCATTGTCATAAGCTTGTCCATGGCAATCGTTCAAAGAAATATTTAAAGTTTTAAGTTGTTATATAATTCCTCTGATAAATCAAATGCTGTACTTTCGGCACAGGAGAAAAACCAATAAAATAATCATTAATTTTAACTTCGTTTCGTTCTTGTTCGTCAATTGAGAGTCAATTGTTCAATGAGAGTCAATTGTACAATGAGAGTCAATTGTTCAATACGATCTTTATCGGTAGTACAGCCTAACTGTATTGCATATTTAATTTTTTTTTTATTATTTCATATTTAACTTTGTTTGCCAACAGATTAATTATCTCGTTTTGAATTTTCCAACCTAAATAATGATAGTTTGTTTCTTTATCTTTGATACGTCTTATATGTTCTGCCATTCTTGAATCGAATTTTGAAATTAATCCCAGTTAAACCTAAAAATTTACCATTATTTTTCGTAGAAATTTTCTGATTCATTCTACGAAGTGCATTGTTGTTTTTAGCTAAATGCTGTATACAAAATATAATCTAAGAACTTCATGCATCTGAATTTAATTGTCTTTGATGAAAATCATCAATTGTTTGTTCTTTTTGCAACCTGTTTTTTAGCTCCATAAAATTTCTAAGTGATTTTTAGTGTGGCAACGATAATTCATGTTTATTTAAGTGAGTTTCAAGGTGCTTCCAGTCAGAAACACCTTCATTTACTAATGCTAAAGATGATCTTGAGAATTGGTTAGGACATAAATAGCAGTAAAAACAAAATACCTTATCTTTCAGTTTTGAATAGAGAAGCGAGTTTCTACAATATTTTTCTCCATTTAAATGTACTTTTGTATAATAAGATACATTAAATTTTCTACTTCATCTATGGGAAAATTGTAATTTGTTACTTGAACAATGTTTTTACTAATTAATAATAATCTGATTTTCTCAGAAGGGTGTGATCGTCATGTTCCAGGATCGTTTTCCTATATGGTTGATAATTCTTTAGTTTCTTCGTTTGCATGACGAAAAAAATCATCTTGACCTTCATCATTTATAGCTCCATTTATGGCTCATCTTCATTCAATAATGAAGGTAATTCTTTGTATGTAATTTGTAACTCTTCTTTATTTTGTACACTAGTGCGTAGCTATAGCCAGATCGTTCAGTTTTAAAATATTTTAAAAGACTATCTGTTTGACAATTTTCTAAATATTTTTTATTTTTGACATGTTTTCTTTTCTGGCTACCACTTTAATAATTTCTATTTTTATCACAATCTCTACTCATACTCGTTGCTAATGTTATGAATCCTAGGAAAAATAGAAAATAAAATTGAAATAAAAAATGAATAGAAAATAGAGATTAAAAAATTATATAACAATTGGAAAATTTGAAAAACTTACTTGTGTCAGTAAGTTTCAATCCCAAGTTTTAAAGTTATTATTACTAAAACAATGTTTTTCTCTGCTGTTTTTCAGTAATGGAGTGCTGAACAAAGTTAAATTAAAACACCTTAGTAAATTAAAAAAAGTACCATTAAGCAGCATAAATTTGTTCAACTTACAATTTATATTATAAAAACTATTTTTTTATTTGATTAAAAATAGTCAAAATAATAATTTATTTTGATTATTTTTAAGGTAATTATTCTTTTATAAAAAAACTACTAATAGAACACTAATAAACACAAATATATTTGAATTTATACATTAAACAGTTATTTCTTTAGTAGATCATAAAATCAATTAGTAGCAAAGTTGTATTAAGATTTATGAGATTTTTCTGATGTACCTTACAATTATACTTAAAAATTAAGTTTTACGTTGAAATACAAGTTGTTACATTTTAATTATAAAACATTATTATGCTGCATCTTTTTAAGTGTAGGGTCCGGGGCGGTTGCCCCAGTTGCCCGGCCTTAGGAGCGGCTCTGTGTAAGATAATCCCAATCATAAACAATCTTTAAGGTTGGCATTAGTAAGTTGGGATATGATTTTTGATTTTATAATATTCATGGTGAGAAATAAAGATTCACACAAATATGTGGAATCAAAAAATCAAAATTTGATTTTGAAGGCTCTTTTTTTCAAAAGCTTATACATTTTATGATCAACTAAATTCCAAAAGTCTTCATTGTATTGTGAGAGTTTAATATGATGTCATTTTGAAAATCTAAAATCTCTTCTTCAATTTTTGATGTTTCTTCTTGAAGATGTTCTGTTATAGATTTAGTAGTTGCAGTAATCTATGTCTACTTGTGTAGTAAAAGGATTTACGAAAATGTAGCCATGGGTTTGATAATGGTAATTGCTAATTGCTGGAATCTACTTTCAAACTGTTCCAAAAGTTTTTTTAAGATAAATAGTATTAGGTGAATTATTTTCACCAGTCACTTTTTTCATAGTTGGAAAGTGTACAAAAGAATTTTTTGACAAATTATTTATCCAAAACTATTTTGGCTTTGAATGTCTTTATAGAACTAATCATTTCAGCTAAATGTTTATTATTCCCTGGAGATCCAGGTTTAAACTGTTCAATTTTTCACATATGTGAGTTAAAAAAAAGTCAAGTTCTCCAACAGTTGTTGGTTATCTAATTGTTCAAACGCTTGACCTTCCGAAATAAATAAGTTTTTTTCTTCCAAAAAATCAAAAAATCAGCCAAGTTTTTTGTATTTATTTAACCATCTTATATCTTTATGTAAGATAAGGTTGGCTCGGGAAGATTTGTCCTTTTCTACAAGGGCTTTAAACAATTATGTGGTAAAGGATTTGCTTGAATTTTGTTAATTATTTTAACAACATTCATAACATGTACAATGGATAATATTTTGGCACATTATGTATTATCACTGCATCATAAATCAAGATTCATTAAGTTCAGAAAGAATTTATCTTACTTGCAATGGGAAATAAATCTTGTTGCAGCCCAGCATTTCTAATTATTGCCTACCATCAGTAATTATTGCTGATAACTTGTGTAAAGGCATATTAATTTCTGTTGAGTAATTTTTAAAGTTATTTTAAATATTTTCACCCCTTGTTCGCTCTTGCATTGATAGTAACTTTAATAGTTCTTTCAAAATCACTGAATACCATTGTTATCATTACTGCAAATTGTATTGTATCTTATATATCTGTTTACTCGTCTAGTTGTAATGAGAAATATTCACATTCTTTCAAGTTATTCATATAAATCTTTTGAAATCACCTGGATTCTCCTTATACTTGTATTGTTTGATAATGGCAAATCTTGTATTGCTGAAATAATTTCTTGCTTATTAGAAAATCCTTCAAATAATGAATTGGCTGCACTGAGAAATGCTTCCTTAATTAGTTCATTTTCTAAAGATGTTTTTTTGATTTTGCCAACAGATGAGAAATTTTAAAGGAAGCAATAATGGCATTTTTATTTTTATTTATGTGGCTGGTAAGAAATGCTTACTGGGTAGATAATCCCAATTTTAGTTGATTAAATTTTTTTTCTTGATTCTGGCTTAGGTAGATAACTAATCTCAAAAGAACTGTGATTGGTTTTGTAATGACGTTCGACGTGTTTTTTTTTCTACTGACAACACTGTAGCATATTAAACAAATGCATTTCTCCTTACTTTTGATACAAAGTAGTCTTCTTCCCAATCTTTGTTAAAATGATAGGTTTGTTGTTTTTACTAGGATTACTTATTTTTTAGGTAAAATGTTTATATACAAAGAAAAACACAACACAATGATACCATGCGACAACAACAGTATGAGTTTGACAACAGCAAGCAATGACAACTACAGTAGAGCGTCTATTATCCAAATCAATTGGGGACTAGGGTTGTTCGGAAAATCGATATTTTGGATAACCGATTATGTACGAAAAAATATATTAACCTATCGCATGTTGAAATTTTTATCCGTTTTGCGTGTTGCTTTGCGTTGAATTTTCATCGATGTTAAGCCTAACAAAGACTATTGTATCGTTAAAACTTATTTTTTTATTTTGTACAAAGAAAATAAATATATTGAAAAATATAAAAACAATAAAAAAATTATACTTCAGAAGTTAATTTAGTATCAGAAACGTAAAATATTTGATTAGCTTAGGACATAGCCAAAGATTGCAGCGCCACAGCACTGGCAAAAATTTAAATTTGCCGACTGGAATTTTTTCGGATAATCGACGCTCTACTGTAATACCATACTACTAATACAATAGAGGTGCTATTTGAGACATGATTATAATGGGTGTGATGGATTGGACAGTGGTCAGTGTAGCCAATTTAGCAAATTTTTCACTACATCTAGCAAGATTTTAAAAACTAAAGTAACTTTTCATTTTCTTTATTTTTAAGATTTAATTTCTTTTCATTATTTCAACACTTTGCTGCGGACGCTTGTAAATAGCTCTGTGGGCGCAAGGTTGGTAACTTTTGATATACACAGTATATTTAAATCCTGTATTAGGTATTTTAACCTTTATTACCAAACACAATAAGCACACTTTTGTTGTATCTTTCAAAAAATAAAAACTTATTTATATAATTTTAGTAAATTAGTTTTGATTTCTTGGAGAAGTATCAATACATTCTATGTCTAACTTCTGTGTACCATATAATATATTTTAATTCTCAAAAACCTTATTTTTGACTTTACTTCTAATTAAAAGTAACCTCTATCAAATTTTTTTTGTTATATAATTTTAGAGTTTATTAAAATTTGTATTTAAAGTAATACGTATTTAATTTATGTGACCATAATATAAAAAGAAACAAAATATCATANTAGGGGGGTCGACTGTATATTGTCGGATACATTGTTTTAATTATCTCTACAGGTATGTCATCCTTCTTGCCTACAACCATAGTATCTATTGTATACCCAGAATAAGAACTGTCATCTAGAACTTTCTTCCTTTCAACTCAACCAGCACGCATCAGATCTCCATCCTCTATAAGATCCTCTACAAGGTATTTATCCCTACGTGAATCTCATGTGAACTCAGCCTATCTATCTAGTGGTCGCAAGAGAGAGAGTCAATATAATCCAATATTGTATATTGTAGTCTATCATTTACTTTTGTTGAAATTAAACAGTTATTTAGTTGTTAACTTTGGTTTCTGAATACATTACTTCCATCAGACTCTCTCTCCGTCTCCATCCAGAACCCAATCACTTGCACACACAGCTACTCGCGTGACCTACTTTTTAACCTACACTAAATCACCATCATGGCTCCCGTGTCAATCTGGGGACAGTGGTGTCAGTCCTGACAAGGCATCAAAGAGGTGCCGACCCTCCAGTCACAGTACTATAAAATACAAGTTTATGACTTTCTCCTTAAATAAATCTTTTAAAAGTAGCTTGAAATTTGCAACATAAACATTTTGTGACATTTTGAGTATCATTTCATAATGGTAATATAATAAAATTTTCCATTTGTGGCCAACTTTTACCAGTAGCTGCCATCAACAAGCTCCCCTTTTAGCCAAGTTTGATCGTTTATTTTGTAAATGGAGGGTCATAAACAAGACAAAGAAGAAAAATATCCATGTTCTCTTTCTTTTATTTCATGTAACTAAGAAACTTTATTTTTTCTATACTTCATTTAATCTCTAGAACATAACATGCACCCAAGATTTTGCACTTATAGGCTGTACATTTTCAATTACATCATCCAATTGATATCAAATGCAATTCCTTCTCAGGCCATTTCTATGGCACTAACTTTTGCTGAAGTGCTGGTCACATCAATTACCACTCCTAGCAAGTATTCCTCCCTTCACAACATGCAATCTCTGTGAAAATGGTCTCTTCACTGATATGTTTCCAGAAAAATCACTTCTGTTCAACTTAACTGCAAATTTAGATAACCAATCAGAAGCTACATTGGCCTGAGAAGTGATTTTCATCAATGGACTATTTGAATTTAATACTAAAATAACAGATTTTTTTCCCTCAACCTAGGCAGAAATGGTACAATGGCCACAAACTAGTGCATCTACCCTATAAATTGCAATATATATTTGTTTACATATAAAATTAAAACAGATTCCCCATATACTTCAAAATTGAGTAATGCTTTGTCTGTGTCTAACATTGTAGGAATGTTGTCTTATTCTAAATTCAGTTTGTTGTTTAAAGAAATAGTTAATGTTTTAATCAAATTAAATTCTTCTTGTGTATGTCGTTATCCAAGAATTAATATTTTTATCTTAAAATAAATTAAAATAATAGAATATTATATATTTTCTTGTAATATCCATATTCAAACCTGTGAGGAATACATCATCACCATTCCCTGTTTTCCACCAATCACAGAGATTTGAAATATAAGGTTTTTTGGAACATAGTTTTATCTACTATTCATATTACATATTTCAACCATCTATACAATACTCTTAAGATACAGCTCTTAGTATATTGCTGACATAATTTCCAGAATTTTTAGTATAATACAGTTTTTTATAGAAATAAATAAATTTTAAAACTGACAACTCATTCTCTAGCACAGTGTTCCGCAACCTTTTTCTACTCGCGGCACACTTATGACTCGACACGACTCAACACGGCACACCAAAATGTTATTCCCCTTAAAAATGTATTTATTATACTATTAATAGAATTACGTAATGCCACTAACCTATTATTATTATTATTATTATTATTAAACAGACATCAATTCGTGCTTTTATTAAAATTTATGAACTTTAATTCACTGTAGAGTGTATAGTGTAGAAAATACACTTTTCTACTACTATTAAAATAAATAATGCTACTCATACCTTTTCAATGTGATATTTGCGCCTGCTTAGTTGCACACAGACAGCTGATCCGTGGTAGAATCGTTGACAATGCTAGTCTCGTTTCTTCATCGACAGATCTGAGTCTTTCCCTCTTTGATGTTTTAGTTTCAGTCAACGTCAAGAAGCCCAGTTCACACAAATACGTAGTAGAAAATGGCAATAACATATTAACTGCTATCTCAGAGAGAGCCTGGTATTCACTCCTTGTTGCCAACCAAAATGTATCCAAAGGCACTTTGAGGAGTTGTAATTTTAGTGTGCTGTCTGCCTTTAATTCCACAAGTTCCTCTTGTAAATGAATAAGTAGAGATTCTGAAGTTGCAACGAATGGATTATGAACCCAGTTGATATCTTCAATACTGTCTCCAAAATACTTCTTGAACCTCTGCTGAAGGATTTGTAAATGTTCTTTAATTAGATCCGTAATCACTTTATTACCGGAAGCAAGTGATGATACCGTCAAGAACATTTCAAATGAACCATTTTCAATTCTCTATATCCACAAATTTAGCTTATTCACAAATCCTTGAATCTTATCCATACTAGTAAGAATACTTTTGTTCCTACCTTGCATTTTTCTGTTCAGTTCATTCAAGTGCACGAAAATATCAGAAAGATACGCCAACTTACATACCCATTCATCATCTGCAAATAAATCTGTGTACTCGTGCCTTTCGACACTCAAAAATGCATGTACCTCGTCTTTAGATTCCAATATTTGCATTAATACTTTCCTCTTGATAACCACCGTACTTCTGTATGTAGCAGGAGTGTGGTGTGTTCTGATTCCATTTCCTGACACAAAACGGAAAATAGCCGCGAATTTAGGGGTCGCTATTTGACAAAGTTTACGACTTTTACTACTTCGTCCAGCACAACTTTCAGAGAAGGTGGCAAAGATTTAGCAACAATGGCTTTGTGGTGAATAAGACAATGATCGCTCGTATGTTAGGATTAATTTCACGTACTTGAGCTACAAATCCTTTCACTCGGCCTGTCATAGCTGCGGCTCCGTCTGTACAAACACTAACACAGTCCTTCCATTTTAATTCATTTTGGAGCACATATTCGTTAGTTACATGAAATATTTTTTCACCAGTGACTCGCTCGGGAAGTTGTTTGCAAAAAAAGAAATTAGTTGCAATTACATTACCATCGATGTACTGAATATAAGCAAGAAGTTGTGCGTGGCCGCTAATATCGGTGGACTCGTCAATCTGAAGTGAGAACTTTCGATTGCTGTTGATTTTCTCCTTCATAATGTCTTTAATGTCACTGGACATCTCAATAACTCGGTGACTGATTGTGTCAGCAGAAAGAGGAATTTTTGATATTTCACTAGCAGCTTTTGAACCCAGGACTATTTTCACCATCTCTTTACAAGCAGGCATTAATAACGTTTCAGCTATTGTATGTGGTTTTTTGGCCTTTACGATAAGTTTGGCTACTTTATAGCTAGCTTCCTGTACTTTGTCCGAAACACATACTGTTGTAGTCATGAATGCTGCTTGTTTTTAGTTTTGTTCCAACAACCGACGAAAATAATTGACATCTTTGCTTGACAGAGAAGAATGTTTTGTTGACAAATGTCGTTTCAATTTACTGGGAACCATAGCAGCATTAGTAAGTTTTTCACCACACCAAAAAAACCGTAAGATAAATAATCACCACTATACTGCCGGCGCACTAACTTTTGTTTCTTTTTTCTGGGCTCGATGCTATCACTACTTCTACTCGTCAATGGAACACTCTGTACAAGGAATTTGTCCATCTTAGAAAAAATTAAATAGTACAGTAGAGTCCCGAAAACTCGGCACTCAATAACCCGGCAGTCCGGATAACTCAGCCAAACACTGGCAGAGTGAAAAAACCCCTAGTTAATTTTCATTACAGACAGATTTATGTTTTATTAAGCATTTTTCTGAGGTCTGTCTTATCAGGTAAATTACTGTGCACTGTGTATTCATTAATTTTCATTTTCATGTAGTAATGGCACTATGCCTTCATAAAGTATGTACTTTTCCTTTGTTTAAGGGTATTTGGGCAGTTTATTCTCTGTTATATTCTCAAGCAAACAATACATACAAGTACAGTACAGTATTTTCTGAGGAAANCTCTATGCCTTCATAAAGTATGTACTTTTCCTTTGTTTAAGGGTATTTGGGCAGTTTATTCTCTGTTATATTCTCAAGCAAACAATACATACAAGTACAGTACAGTATTTTCTGAGGACTCCACACTCTTACTTATTCTTTTTTAACCCCATTCCCAATAACCCGGCATTTTCACAAACTCTGCCACTTTTTGGTCCACATTAGGTGAGTTTTCGGGACTCTACTGTATAATAATAATAATAGAAAAAAAACTGACTAGCAATCACAATTTTCAGACTACTTCAGAGCACAGCTGAGATAGAACTGAAATATTTGTAAGACGTGGGACCTATATTCTTCAAAGGGAAGTCTAACAATGGGTTTGTGAATTGGTATAGGAATGTAATAAAGTTGAAGCACTAACAAACAGGGACAAGTACCAAAATAAAGTAATAAAGGACAGGGTAATCCCAGCAATTTTGGGAAAAGCACATACACAGAACAATTGGCAAGGTTAACAAAACACCTATGAGCAAGTTTATTTTATATTTAATTTCTTAGAATACATAAAAATGTGTGGTTTGTAATAAAGAATAAACAAACATCATCATATTTCACCACAGCTGCATCAGAGAATGAAATACAGGCATAAGAAACACAGCAACTGTGATAAAAATATTCTATTAATTGTCAAGTTTTATTTATATATTAGCTGCAAGATCCCGCTTCGCTGGGTTTTTATTTGTATGTAATAGTATAGTTTTTTTTTATATATATAAAAGACTGTTTTTCTAAGTAATCTAGAATCTAGTTGCAAGGACCCGCTTCGCTGGGCAAAAAGTAACGATAGTGAAGATTAAGATAATTACATTATAGCTAATCTTACCCGTTTTCACAGAATGCAAGAATTAGTCTCTAATTAGTCTCGTTTCCAGACTAATTAGAGACCTGGTCCCGATTCTATTTCTGAACGTCTCCTGTTCATGTCCAGTCTAACGAACTATTTTCAACGTTTCTGGAACGTTACAATCGTTCTATAATCGAACCAATATTCGAATTTTATGTTCGAATTTAATTCGAACAAATTCGAAAAAAACATTCGAAATAGAAAGCCACTTTCAACCACTTTCAGCCTCATATCTCCCGC
>NW_019387049.1:216357-222881 GCF_000671375.1 Centruroides sculpturatus | reverse complement strand
CAACCACTTTTAGCCTCATATCTCCCGCACCCTTATAGCTATCGAGACGCAACCACCCCTATGCACGAATGGAGACTTGGGGCTACCACCACATACAAACACCATTCACGTGCGATGTGTAGTTTTGGCGAAAAAGTGAAATATAGGGACATACATGTCCATTTTTATATATATACTAGCTGCAAGGACCCGCTTCGCTGGGTTTTTATTTGTTCGTACATTTGTATGTAATATAGTTTTTTATATATATAAAAGACTGTTTTATAAGTAATCTAGAATCTAGCTGCAAGGACCCGCTTCTTTGGGTTTTTAAAAAGTAACGATAGTGAAGATTAAGATAATTACATTATAGCCAATCTTACCTGTTTTCACAGAATGCAAGAATTAGGTCCCCCGTTTCCAGTCTAATTAGAGACCCGGTCCTGATTCGATTTCTGAACGTCTCCTGTTCACCTCAAGTCAAACGAACTATTTTCAATGTTTCTGGAATGAATTAAATTCGAACAAATTCGAACAAAACGTTCATGTAAAAGTTCACGTCACACCTTATACCTTGTGAAGGCACACCGGTTGCGGAACACTGGGCTAAACTATAAATTTTATTAAGAAAATATATATTACTGGCCAAACCCGATTTCAGACGAAACGGGTTTATCTTACACGTGTCAGGATATACTAGTTTAGCCCAGGACAAACTAGTTTGACCTAAATACTTTAGACTTAACCTTTTCTGTCCATTTGATTTTCTCCATTCTTCGCCATAACCACATTTCATATGCTTCACGGTAGTTTGTTTCCTTTTTCCTTAAGGTCCAAGTCTCTGCTCCATATAAAGTTATGCTCCAGGAAAAGCATTTTATTAACTTCTTTTTAAGTGTTTGGTTCATTTTTTCAATAAGAAGGTTGTTGTTCTTATAAAAAGCCATTTTTCCAGCCCTGATTCGTTCTTTGACTTCTTTTTTACATCTGCCATCTCCCTGAATAATGCTGCCAAGATACCTAAAATGTTCAACTTGCTCTATTTTGTTCCATCAATTAGGATTTTCAAATCTTTGCTAATTAGTCTTCCAACTTTCATCACTTTTGTTTTAGCTGTGTGAATTTTCATTCCAAATTTTTTGCAAGTTTTGTTGAGTTTTGTTACCAAATATTGTAGAGTTTGTACATTTGGTGCAAGTAAAGCAATATCATCTGCAAACTTAATACTTTGTATTAATTGTCCTCCAATTTTAATTCCGAGACTGTCTTCACTTATGGCTTCCTTCATTAATTCCTCAAGATAAATGTTAAAAAGAGTAGGTGAAAGTGTACACCCTTGCCTGACTCCTTTTCCAATAGTGCATGGTTTGCTTTCTCCAGTTTTTGTTCAGATAATGGCAGATTGATTCATATAAAGTGAAGCAATGAGTCTTCTATCTCTCCAGTCTGTTCCTATTTTTCTTAAGATTTCCATTAGCTTTGTCCAGTTAATTAACCATATCAAAAGCCTTTTCCGTGTCAATAAAGCAAATGTACATATCCTTATTAACCTCAATGTTTCTTTCACAGATTGTTCTCAAGTGGCCAATGGCATCCCTTGTTCCTTTTCCTTTTCTGAATCCAAATTGTTCTTCACATAGAAATGTTTCAGCCTNTCAGTTTTGGGAGTATTCTGAATATTTTATATAATTATTCACAATTCTTTTCAAACTTTCGTTAGACATTAGGGTGCGACTATGCAGACGCGAATTTAGAGCGAGCGAGAGGTTGTGAGTGATTTAGTTTTTGCAAAGGAAAACCATGCACAAACGAGAAGCAAGAAATAACGCTGGTGAGAGATAATTTCTGGTTCTCGCACGTATATGACAGGTTTTGATATTTATCGCTTCTCGCCTCTTCTCGCCACATATTCTTGTTCACTCGGAAAATTCGCTCGCTCGCGCCTGCACAGTCGCACCCTTAGAGTTATGTTAGGCTTATGTTAGAGTTAGGGATAGCCCCGCGCCCCGACCGTACCAGTCTCCCTTCTGTTTTAGTGAGTCTGCATGCAACAATGCCAATTAGCAGCTCTAATAGCCGTCCGTTCGAACGGGGATAGGTTCTAGATTAGGGAGAAATTCGAAACCCCGCCGGAGTCGCCCTTTACCAGAGAACGACAATTAGACAGCAAGCGTTTAAAGGCTTGGTACACAGACCCAAAGCCTATGTTGTACTGACACCCCTGGAACCTTTGGCTCGAGTCTTAAGACTCCACTAACGATCGAGACCAAGACAAGTCTTTTGGGACCCAGTACCCGTCGTCTCTCTCCGCCTGGCCCCCTGCCACGTCCAGGCTCGGTTTTTTACGGGGGGGGTTGGACCTAAGTCTCATAAGGTAACTCTTTTCCTGCCTTGCCTAATGGCATCACAGGGATCAAAGAGACTATGCCTTGTTCATCGACTGGTCGGTACCTGACGCAATAGACAGGGACGACATAGCGTGGCCCTATGATACTTCCTTCGGGCTCCTGTCTGTACCCCAGCCCAGCTCTCTAACATGGCATTACTTTTGTAGTGTGCAGCCTGTACTGCACTAATGGTCCACTATACTAAACCTTTTTCCAGCTCATAATGTACATAGTATGCAGGCATTTGATAAAATAGGATATACGGACAGCGGGGCCCCCGTCTCTACAAGAGGGGACCCAGAACAGCTTTCACCAAACCTATAGATCAAGGAGATCTATGATTTTTCCCATCAATTCCTTTAGTTTCATTAAGTTTTCTTTACTATCTGCTAGCGTTCAAAGTACTTGTTCAGGGGGCTTAGACCAGTCAACTTGGTTTTCCCCTAGGCGGAAGTCCCTTGTGAGGGGACAGTCAAGTACGTAATGCCTTGCGTCGCCACGAGGACTACCACAGGGGCAGCTACCATCTCCTTGTCCGAACTTGGACTTGAAGTGGGGGAACCTCCCGTGGCCAGTTAGGATTTGAGTCGACAACGAGCAACAACTTACCGGAGTGAGGCCAACTACAGGCACGAAGGTGTAGGTTGGCCTACCTACTGTACTTAGAGTCCAGCGCTCTCGCCAATTTGTCATCGATTTTTGCAGTAGAGTACTTTTTATGTATGTAGTCGAGGGATCAACCATCCTCGTAACAAATGGGCCACTGGCTCCCGCTTTTGCCAGCTGATCGGCCCGTTCGTTGCCCAGGACACCGGTGTGGCCTCTTACCCACCACAGGGTAACGTGTCGCGCGTGCCTTGCCCTCAGTACCCTACCTCTGATCTCATGTACCAATGGGTCACGATGGTACCCGTCGCTCAATGCCTGTAACGACGACTGGCTATCCGAGTAAACCGTGACCGGCTCCGGACCCAGATGTAGTAGGATCCACTGGGACGCCCCCTCTAGGGCCACCAGTTCCGCCTGGAACACGGTCGCTTCCTCGTTCAATCTCACCGATCTACAGTACACTTCAACTCCGTCAGAGTCGACGCAGTATGCGGCGCCTACCAAGCTGCCGTCCTTTGAGCCATCAGTGTATATTTCAACACCTGTACTAGTCGGTTCACCGACTTCTCAATTTAGTCCAATCCTAAGCGCAGGATGGATCTTAAGTACGTCTGTCTGACGCCTAAGTCTGATCGGGTACTTCTGATTACAATGCATGGTTTCTCTACCTTCCACTGTTGTTCTGTAGAAGGCTGCCTTTTGGCTGGCGACCAGAGGCAAAGAGAGCAGCCCGGCCAAGACCAGGGCCGCATCTGTCAACACAGTTCTGTATGCACGCGTGATCCGCAGGGCAGCGGGACGCTGGATTGTGAGTAATGTCTTACTCTGACTAACGTTGGTGGTGTCTTTCCACCAAACGCCATAGGCATAGCAGATAGCACGCTCCACACTCATCTTGTAGACGGTGCGAGGCGCTTTTCCACTTAGCCCGTAATCCTGCCTAGCTAGTCGTGAAAGTGCCGCTATCATTCAATTTGCTCTGACTCGAACATCCCTCAGGTGGGGAGTCCAGCATAGTGTCTGCTCGATGATTACATCGAGGTACTTTAACTCATTCACCCTTTGGATGGGGTTGCCCCGGATTCGGTAGCTAGGCCGTCGTGCCAACACTCCGCTCCGGGCCACCGTCAGGGCCTCTGATTTCTCAGGGCTAAAGGAGAGCTTATGCAGCTCCCCCAGCAAATGAGCTGTTCTATTGCTTCGTTGCCACGAACCTCCATGTCGCGTCTGCTGTATCCTGCAACTACTAACAATAGGTCGTCGGCATAAGCCTGCATTTGGACTCGGTCCGGAAGGACCAGCCGCAACGCCGTGTCTGCTAGAACGTTCCACAACAGGGGACCAATACAGGAACCCTGTGGACAACCCCTTTCAAGCATCTTCTCATACCTTCCACCTGGTGTCTCGTAGACAACTGAGCGGTCTCTCAGGAAACTCCTGGAAAGTGATACAAGGGTGGTCGGCAGGTTCGCCTTCCTCAGCTCGCCCACAATGGATGGCCACCAAACATTGTCGAATNCGCAAATCAGAGATAACAAAACTACTTTAGCGACCACTCCACCAGCAATGCAGCTAAATCTAACATAAGCTTTTTAATAACTGTTATAACGTTTAATTGTGCAAAGTTATCACGAGTTGTTCGAAAACCACACAGATTACATACGACTAATATGTTTTATTTACAATAGTCTATTTACAAAAAAAAAGTCTATTTACAAAAAAATTTACAATCTATTTACAAAACCAGGAGGAACACAAAACTGTGCACGAAATTAGCAATGTTCTACACATATCACCGATAATTGTCTCTTGCATAATTAAAGTGCATCGGGAGACTAATTCCTTGTCTACAAAGAAGTTGCCGGGTTCACCCACGAGTATGACTGCACAAGATGATGCTCAGCTGACGATAGGGTCCGTCCGTGTCCTTACTCTGGGAGAGGGTTAGTATCCTGACCAATAGCCAGCTAAGTTCGCGACCTTATTCAGGTTATCAGGCATACTTGCCACAACAGTTTCACAAAGTATGCCTGATCGTAGGTTCTCCCAACGACCTTGGACGACTTGCCAAAGGTCGCTGGGAGTCGACGCCTGAATAGGTTCGCGAACTAGCTCGCTCCAGATGTTTTCTATTGGGTTTATATCAACCCCTCTCCCAGGCCACCGCATGTCCTGCACCTGAGAATGCGCTTGTATCCAGTCCGTCGTTATTTTGGCTGTATGGACCGGGGAGCGGTCATGGATGAACCAGAATGGCTCTTCGCCGTACAGGGCCGCTACCGATGGTACCAGCACGTCTTCCAAAATTTCGACGTACTGTACGGCGTTCAGGTTTCTGTCGACCATGACCAACTCTCCCAGCCCTGCGGCACTCATCCAACCCCAGACACCTGCAAACTGAAAAGTCCACATTCAGGTTGTTCTGTATAACACATGAACATTCTGGTTTAAAACAACAAATTAATAGCCTGCAAGGCTCATGACAAATACGCAAATTATGAATACTCACATAACGAAAATCGACCGCTTCGTTGGGTACGCCACACGTATTGTTCGTCGTACCGTGTGGAAGGCGGGCGACGCACCCAAACGGTCCTGGTACTGTCGGAGCAGAAGACCTTCTCGTCCGAAAAGATGACAGCCGACCACTGGTCGGCTGTCATCTTTTCATATATTTTGAACAATATGGATTCTAAAAATCTAAAACTCCATGTCCAATAGATGTGGTCTTCTGCAAACCGGAGCCGGTCAAGTTTATTGGCTGGGGTCAGGTTTTGTTTTTGTACCGCTCTTCTTCCAAACAACTTGTTTTCTCTCAACCTATTAATGAGATAAATATATATGTAATATCCTGCTTTCGACATTTTTGTATATGCAAGAACATGTTACTAATGTATTCGAAGGACTTGTGACTACTATCATACAAATGTTACATACCGTCTTTTGACAGTGTCCTTTGACACATTCAGGTGCAGTTGCTCTCGGAGCATGGTGGAGGTAGCGAACGGATCCGCCCGACTGGTCGACGCCAGCTGAGCATCTTGTTCTGCAGTCGTACTCCTGGGTCGGCCCGTCGACTTCTTTGGAGACAGGGAATTCGTCTCTCGATACAGCTTAATTATTCGAGAGACAGTTCTCGGTGATATGTGAAGAATGTTGCAAATTTCAGCGACAGTTTTGTGTTCCTGGTTATGACGTATTACTAACTCTCTGATATCCTTACTAACAGGTTTCGGCATTGCAAACGAATTACGCCAGGACGGTTGCAACGCCTTTATATACTTGTCGCACCGGATATGAATGCGACTGTAATGGTAGGTAGGTGCGGACCTACAAATTACCATGTCTGCATGCAGAATACCGATTAATCGGCATTATATCCTGGAATATTTGGAATATATCGTGGAATAGAAATATTTGTGATATATCGTGGAATACAAGTAAATGGAATATATTGTGGCATACAAATATTCCACGATATAATTAATCGGTATTCTGCATGCAGACATGGTAATTTGTAGGTCCGCACCAATCTACCATTACAGGCGC
>NW_019387049.1:200107-215843 GCF_000671375.1 Centruroides sculpturatus | reverse complement strand
GTCTATGGGAGTCTCCCATGTGACGGCATCCCCTTGTTGGGCCCCATGGTGGGTGGGGTCACTAGGAGCTGAACTTTTTTGAACAATATGGATTCTAAAAATCTAAAACTCCAACATAGTACAGAACAACAAATAACAAATGGCGGAAAACTTTTCAGCGAGCCTGCATACTTGATAATACATGCTACGGGAGATAAACCACTGTCCAAATGCTCTCCTTTTTTGATTCAAAAGCTATTTGAATCTACCATTGGGCACCTGAAAAAAATACAAAAGTTGAGGTCTGGGGATTTACTTATAGAGACAGCGTCACCTCAACAATCAGCAAGGCTTTTGGCAACAAAGAGAGAAATGGGAGTTCTGGTCACACCACACGGAAGTCTAAACTCCTCACGTGGTGTGATATCTGAGTCAGACTTGATGTCAGAAGACGAATCAGATCTATTGACGGGCCTATCGGATCAAGGTGTCACTAATGTCCGACGCATCTCTATTCGTCGAGACGGAAGGGTGATACCTACTAAACACCTAATTCTGACATTTAACAAGCCGACATTGCCATCTGTAATTACAGCAGGATATCTGCGTTGCCCATTTCGACCATACATTCCAAACCCGCTGCGCTGCTTTAAATGCCAGCGGTTTGGACATTCACAGGCATCTTGCCGTGGCAAGAATGTATGTGCACATTGTGGGGATGAAGGTCACGAGAGTACCGAGTGTACCTGTACCCCATGCTGTGTTAACTGCAAAGATTCACATCCTTCCTACTCCCGAAAATGCCCTGCATGGCAGAGAGAGAAAGAGATTCAGCGCGTGAAAACAGTTAACAATCTACCTTACCCAGAGGCACGACGCATGGTAACTTTAAATGCACCAGTGAAACAGAAGACATTTGCTGCTGTTCTGAAATCCACAAAGACATGTGGAGTTCAGACAGACATTTCTGTTTCACCAAATGAATCTCTAACTCGCCACGAAAAATGTTTGCTTATACCATCTACACATACAGCAGAAAAGGAGAGCAAGAAGAACAAAACACCCCTACCTAAAACAGGGGTAATAACAAGAAACGTGGGTTCTAAGAAGGCTGCTAAGAACCTGCTCAACAAACAAAAATTAAAAGCAGCCATCTCCAAATCTAAGAGATCAGAGGCTCAGTCTATGAGTGAGTTCTCTGACTTCTCTGATGACGAGACTAATAAGGAGGTGACTCCACCAACTTTACCTCCAAAAGGCAAATCAGTCGTAAAACTAAAGAGGGATACCTTCACAAAGAATGCTGCCTCAAACACACAATGGATTATGAAATAATCCAATGGAACTGTCGTGGTTTCCGCAACAACTACTCTGACATTAAACACTTGACATTATCTACTTTATCTGTCTGCGTGGCACTCCAGGAAACCCATCTGAAACCTGGAGAAAGAATTACTTTAAGAGGATTCAATCTCTACCGCAAGGATGATGATAGCCACAACCGTGCCAGTGGCGGTGTGGCTATTCTGGTTTCAAATCGTATTCCATCCCTGCCGGTACAAATAACAACAGAGCTGCAAGCTGTGGCAGTCAGAATTTCTATTGGAGTAACTGTCACGGTTTGTTCTATATACTTGCCACCAGATGTCAGAGTCAACGAAGATGAATTGGATGGTTTGGTTGAACAGTTGCCTACTCCATTTGTTTTACTTAGTGATTTCAATGGTCACAATCCAATGTGGGGCAGTCCCGACATTAACTGTCGAGGCAGGGCCATTGAAAGATTCATTGGCAATCAGCAACTGTATTTATTTAATACAGGAGAAGTGACATACTTCCATGCCCCATCAAGAACGTTCACTGCCATTGATCTATCATTAGCAACTCCGAATCTGTTTTCAGCATATACATGGGAGGTTGGATCTAATCCACTCTCTAGTGACCACTTTTCAATATTTCTAAAATACCGAGGCAGAGAAAGCTGTGAAACAGCCGGTCCACCACGCTGGAAACTGGAAACTGCAGATTGGCCTACATTTTCCTCTTTGGCTAACATCACTGAGGAAATGGTCAATACTGCTGATATCAATGATGCAGTTGAAGTTGTCACTTTGTGTATTATTCAGGCAGCTGAGAAAACAATGGGAAAGACATCAGCAAGATACCCAAAGCATCCGAAACCATGGTGGAACGAGAATTGCGAGGCAGCATTTAAAGCCAAAAGAAAGCTTGGGGGATTTTCAGAAGGTACCCCACTACAAACAATTTGGTTGCTTTCCAAAAAGCAAAGGCAAATGCCAGAAGAATAAGAAGGCAAAGCCAGAGGGATTCTTAAAGGAAGTATGTTTCTAGCATAACATCTTCCACTAGCTCAAAAGCAGTCTGGGATAAAATTCATAAAATTAATGGGAAATATGCTTCTCACTCTCTGTCCATGCTGGAAAATAATGGCACAATAATCAGCGATATACAGGGTATTGCTGATACGTTGGGCGAAACATTTTCTACTTCATCCAGCAATATTATGTATTCAAGAAATTTTCAGGCTTATAAAGCCCAAAGTGAAAAACAATATTTAAACTTTCATTCCTCATATAATGAGGACTATAATGTGCCATTCACCAGCATAGAACTACATACAGCGATCTCTCGCTCGGGTAATAGTGCTGTAGGACCGGATAAAATTCACTACAGCATGATTAAAAATCTGTCAAACAATTCCCTTTGTAATCTTCTGTGTCTGTTTAACAGAATATGGACAGAACATACTTTTCCTGACTCTTGGAGGCTATCTATCGTTATTCCCATTCCCAAGCCTGGTAAAGACCACAAGAATCCCTCTAATTACAGACCAATCTCTTTGACAAGTTGTCTGTGTAAACTCTATGAGAGAATGGTAAACAGACGCCTGATGTTCCTCCTAGAGGAAAAGAACTATTTTTCACCACATCAGAGTGGATTCCGTAGGAACAGAAGTACCTCTGATAACTTAGTAAACCTTGAAACATCTATACGCGAAGCGTTTGTTAGACGACAGCACTTAGTGTCTGTATTTTTCGATATAGAGAAGGCCTATGATCGCTGTTGGCGATACGGGATACTCCGTGATCTGTACAAATTCGGATTGCGGGGCAATTTGCCAATTTTTATAAAAAACTTTTTACAGAATCGAAGATTCCATGTCAGGATGGGCAACACTTTATCTAGGCCTTTTACGCAAGAAGAAGGTGTTCCTCAAGGCTCTATTTTGAGTGTGACTCTGTTCCTAATTAAAATTAATAGCATCGCTAACTGTCTTCCCCCTAGTGTGAAACACTCTTTGTATGTGGATGACTTTCAGATCTCCTGCCAGTCTAGCAACATGAGCTTTATCGAGAGACAACTGCAAACCTCCCTAAATCGCATAGACAATTGGTCCAAGATTAATGGTTTTACTTTTAATACAGAGAAGACCTCGTGCATCCACTTTTGCCGAAGGCGTGGTTTGCACTTGGACCCTGAAATTCACCTAAATGGTGTTAAAATCCCAATGGTCAACGAGACAAAGTTCTTGGGAGTCATATTTGATTCCAAACTGACATTCTTACCACACTTACGCAATTTGAAGAGTAGATGTTTAAAATCTTTGAACCTTTTAAAGGTACTGTGCTGCTTATCCTGGGGAGCAGACAAAGTTTCTATGCTCAGGATTTACAGGGCTATTGTCCGCTCAAAGCTAGATTACGGATGCATTGTTTATGGCTCTGCGCGAGAATCTACTCTTCGGATGCTGGATCCAATCCACCATCAAGCATTACGTTTGTGCACTGGTGCATTTCGAACTTCTCCTGTCCAAAGTTTGTATGTGGATGCTTATGAGCCTCCACTATCTCTCAGGAGAGAACAGTTGTCTCTTTTCTATTATATAAAACAGAAATCGCATACTAAACCTTCAGTTGATTGTACAGTATCAGATACTCAGCTGAAAAGGTTATTTGAAGCTCGGAGAAGTAGTGTCCCCACATTCATCATAAGAATGGAGAATGTAAGCAGCACAATTGACCTTAACACATGCAACATCTCACAGGTTGAGGTTAATAGTATTCCACCTTGGTCAATTCCAGCGATAGATGTTGATTTAAGCTTAAAGCAGTTCCCCAAAGAAACCACGCCAGACTGCGTCTATAGACAGCACTTCGCACAAATTCAACATTGTGACAGGAATTTAATCCCTATTTATACAGATGGATCGAAGTCGGATAACTACGTTGGCCTAGCCTTTGTTTGCCAAAATGAAATCGTGGCAGAACAAATAGCACCGAATTCCTCCATCTTTTCTGCGGAGTTGCAGGCTATTTATTTAGCCCTAAAGTATATAAATAGGAAAGGTCATCGCTGCTGCGTGATTTACACTGACTCAGTTAGTGCACTTCAGGCTCTGATCTCGTATGAACCTAGTTCACACTCCATAGTTACTAAAATTCGAAAACTAATTTGTCATCTGACTACGAGAAATTTTTTTGTGAAGTTCTGTTGGGTCCCAGGCCACGTGGGTATAAGAGGTAATGAAGAAGCTGATACAGCTGCTAAGTCAGCAAGCCCTTCACAGCATACAATGCATATTGAAGGAGGTGATTTGAAGCTGGTCGTTAAAAAACGACTAGCAGAGAGATGGCAAAATATGTGGAACGCACAAATCCACAATAAACTACACGAGATCAAACCTTTGATAGAAAATTGGACACACAATAGGCAGTATGATAGGAGATCTGAGGTTGTCCTTACTCGTTTGAGAATTGGACACACACGACTGACTCATCAATACCTTTTGAAGGGAGATGACGAAGCAGTATGTCAGTACTGCAATTGTACCGTAAGTGTTAAACACATACTTTGCAATTGCATCGCTCTTGATCAATGTCGTAGACAGCATTTTGGAAATGCAAGTTTGAGTGAGATTTTGGGCCAGAGGCCAAAACTTGATAAGTTACTGAACTTTCTTAAAGTTGTAAATATTTATAAAGAGATTTAATTAATTATTCATATACTTATTGATTATTTATTATCATATTTTTTTATTATATATTTATATCTGTTTTGTTGTTTTGATTACTTGATCTTATTTATGTTTATGTGTTGTATCTATATTTTGTTATATATATTTATGTTCATTTATTTATTTATTTTACCTTTTGCCTTGGCGCAGCATGGCCTGAATGGCCCTTGTGCCAGAAAACTCGCACCAACCAACCTATTGTATGTGAATATGTTTTCATTATATCTATTAAATCTAAATATTACATTCGAATTGAGCTTTGTATAATTGGTGATTATTCACGGATCACATGATATGTTATTTGTTTCATTCTATACTACTTACGTAATAACTAGTTTTATATCATTTAATTTTCGTTCATATGTTTTTAATTATGTTTTATATTTAACGTGATCGAATCTACGAATGGAACCTTCCCACGCATCACATAGAATGTTTACGGGAATGACATCATTGCAGGCATGAAGTTACCTGTAAAGTTGTTTATCCGGGAAAGAGGCCAATCAGAAACCATTGTCCACGTATTACAAATAGAATTTCTCAAACGGGATCCTGGTTGTCGTTTTAAATTGGGACATTTCCCGGGAAATTTGTCTCATCCCGGGATATCCCGCAAATTTCTTAAAAAAGTCACTTTTTTCTGACTTTCTGTAACCATTGAGGAAATTTGGTATATAGAAAGTGTATTTAACTCAGAAACTGTCGAAATGCATTTGTTTTTATTACTTTTAAACCTACTTATTATATTTTAAACATTTTTGCTGGCTATGGCATGTCACAAATGGTCAATAATCATTGCGTAGATTATTTGTGGCAAGACTCTCAAAATTCTATACATGTAATGTGGAATGATTGATTACTCTGTCCTAATTTTTAACCATGGCCAGTATTAAGTAACTGCGTAGTGCCAAGTTGTGCAAATTTGGCAAGGATACAAACGAGTACGAAGTCTGCAAGTATGAAGTTTCTCTTCTTAACCTGATTATTAAAGACAAACGAACTGCCGAATAATTGGGCTATGATGTTTCTATTAAAGCAGTCGAGGTAGACAAATCAAGAATACTAGAGAAGAAAAGAAATACTACAATCTCGAAAACGAACTAGAAATCGTTCAGGATACTGGTGAAAAACACATAATATTTGTCTTCTCTTAAATGCATTAAACACGATTCCACTCACATCAATTGAATCGGAAAGGCCATTCTCGGTAGCAAGGCTTTTTATTAATAAAGTAAGAATTACATTGAGTGATCGGAGTATTGGCCGTCTTTGCTTTATAAATCTTGTAAACATTTACAATATTTTCTATTATATTTTATTTAAAACCGAAAACTAATATTTAAGTTAGAAGTTTGATCTAAGTTCATATTTTAAAATTTTTACGTCAATTCAAAGAATATTGTTGGTGTTGTTGTATGCAGTTTCAAGCAAACTGTATTAATTTTTTTTATATGTGAACATTTCTACGTTATTCAAAAGTAATTTTTAATATACATCTTACCCAGCATTATTAATATCATTTTTGAGGTTCCAGAACATCATAAATTACTTTAAAAAACGAAAAATAATTATATCATTTGATTACATAATATTTTGTACATATGAAAAGTAATTACTCTTGTCCCGGGATATCCTGGGATCCCGAGTAACAATTCCCTGTTATCCCGGAATCTCGGGACAAGTAAAAGACCGGGTAATGAGAAACCCTAATTACAAATAATAAATATACACACTTTTTTACATTTGTAATGAAAATGGTTTAATTAATCAAAAGGTATACGTGTTTTAGCGCGTGATTTCGAAAGAAGCTTTCTAATGAAGGGGTTAATGTGCATTGCTGGCAGATTGGTCGCTTACATATATTTGTTATGTCTGATTCGCAAGTTAGATATCGTTCGATAACGATTCACGGCCAATACGGTTTATGCAGGGTGTGACATACACGAATGTCCAATCAAGCAAGTAGAACAAGGCGTGGCTAACACCTTTTAACAAATCATGTTCAAGGATATTTACCATTGTTTTATTGGTTAGTAACAGACCAATACACTTCGTGTTTTGTCTCTCAACTTGAAAAACTTAATCCGTACGCGCTTTAAACGTGACAACACATAAATGGAAATTACATTTAAGGATATAAAACTAATTTTCACATATTTACAAGGAGTATAGAAGTAAAGAAATGAAATAATATGTTATCCGTGAATATTAACAAGTTATAAACGGGTCAATTCGAATATAATATAAATATAAATACAATATAAGAAAAAAATCGCATACAATAAGATCTGTTTATAAAACGGCAATATATTTTATTAGTATATATATATAATATAGATGTAGAGATATGAAAACGTTTTTGATTGTCATTGTATTTTTAATTCATAAACTTCGTAAAAGTATAATTTAAAACAATTCGATTTAATACATGATAAAAGCAATTTCATATCCGAAGTGGAAATAATTTATAACAAAGGAATTAAAAGTAAACAGTTCTGACAAAACTGATTGTTAAATATCTAGGACAACATTCTGCTCAATGCAATTAAACAGTGACCTTGACATCTGACTGTACCAATGGGTCACGATGGTACCCGTCGCTCAATGCCTGTAACGACGACTGGCTATCCGAGTAAACCGTGACCGGCTCTGGACCCAAATGTAGTAGGATCCACTGGGACGCCCCCTCTAGGGCCACCAGTTCCGCCTGGAACACGGTCGCTTTCGACCCCCACCAATTTAAAACCATATAATTTATCTCTAAAATCACCATGACCCGAGAGCATCTGACATACATAAAAACCAAGTGAAACCCATCTCGCCTTAACTCTATCAAAAACAGTAGGGAAATAAACCGCAGTCTGGCTACCCTTAGTATCATTCACCCATCTAACATTTTATTCGCATAAAATTTCCTTCCTGATAAGTAGTCTAAACCGCGATTCTGACACATCACCATCAGCCGGATTATACACCATTGACCCCAAAGAAAAGGAAATACCCGACCGAAGAAGAGAGCAATAATACGCATACCGAATCTCCAAATCCAGTGGCATCTCTGCCGCAAGAACATGCAAGGCACTTGTCGAAGTTGTCTGATAAGCTCTTGTTAACAACAAGAGAGCAGTACGCTGTGCCTTTAAAAGCTTTGTCCTGTGAGGGGACCCTAGCACGTCGCCCCACACATCAGCGGCGTAAGTAATCACTGGCACAAACAAGATCAGGGCAGGAAGCCGCAACCCCCACCCTGAGCCCCACAGCCTTTGCAGTGCACAAAACTGGGCAACCGCTCTATTGGTGATCTCATCAATATGGCCTGTAATATTCAAACCAGTACCTATTTCGATACCCAAGTATCTACAAGTATCAACCATACGTATCACCTTGTTACCCGCCTGCACGCTGGGGGGACGATCCGGTTTCAGAGAACCCCTCAGAAGCAACATTACAGTCTTGTCCAATGCCAACTGTAGCTTCAATGCCGACAATTGCTTTTCAATATATCGGAGAACTTCGCAACTCTTAGCCTCTAGCTCCCTTCGACTATTCCCCTCAATCAGTATAGCCAAATCATCGGCATAGGCAATGTACCGAAACCCACAGTCCCTCAGACCTATCAGGACTTTATTAAATACTATAATCCATAACAACAGACCAAGCACTGACCCTTGGCGACAGCCCTTGCTAACCTTTCTACTGTAAATTACACCACCATGACTATAACACACAACCCTATGATTAAAATAATCCCGTATCACCCTATACAAATCCATAGGGCAATTCCTTTCATGTAGAGCCATAAGTACTGCGGGCCACGATATGTTGTCAAATGCTCCGGCAATATCTAAAAATAAGTCAAGCACATACTTCCTAGAAGACTCATGTGTCCACCTCCACAAGCATCTGATTGAGTCCACAGTCAACAAACCGGGTCGAAAACCAAATTGAAAGTTATCAATACTATCCCGAAATAATTCCTCTAATCTCAATTTTAACAATCTCTCATAAATCTTCCCTATTAGTGACAATAGGCATATAGGCCTATAAGATTTTGGAATACTCCGTTCCCTATCTTTACTCTTCAATAAGACAATTACCTTAGCTATCTTCCATCTTCTAGGAAACCTATCCATTGTTAAACACATATTATATAACCTCAGTAAATTCATTTATAGTAGATAGAGAGATTTTTTTTTTTATTAGATAATCATCATTTCCCCTTTTGGGGATCAGAGTCACCCTTGTCACGCTATCTTTATTCAAACTTTACATTAATATAAAAGGAGTCTTAATACATACATTAAAATATTAAAGAAACATTAATACATAGGCAACTCGCCTTTACAAGATTGCGACTCTGTTGCAGTGGGAGCAGCTCGTTTCTAATTCACGACATTATTGTTCGCGTGAAGGTTTTCACTTCCTGGACCAGATCCCTAGTCCTTATTATCATGTAGAGATCCAAGCTCGAAGTGTTTAAAGTCTCTTTGACTAGTGTTAGTAGCTGCATTCTTTCCATTTCGTATTTTGTACATACATTTATGATGTGGTCTAGATTGTGTTCTCCTGTTTCGCATTCGCATTGTATATCCTGTTGTTTTCCTATTCTTTTTAAATATTCCTTGGTGTTACAATGGTTGGTCAAGAGTTGTGTTATGTAGTCACTCATAAGCCATCTTAATTCATTTATCCTTTCTTCTATATTAGGAAGCAACCAGAAGGTGTGTCTTCCTTTGTCGCTATAACTTCACTCTTCCTGACACTCTTCTATTGACTCTTGACGTAGTAACCTTTTGATGTACGACACTGGATTTTTATTGTAGGTGGTATCAGGTAAAGACGCTGCCGCTTCGGCCAGAGCGTCTGCCCTTTCGTTCCCTTCTATTCCTATGTGAGCCTTTACCCATCTTATCTTAATATTTAAGCTGTATTCTTTTATGAGATTTTTGACTTCTAAAGCCATTATATTTTTGTCATTGAACTGCATAAGTGTTTGTATAGCAGCCCTGCTGTCTGTGTTTATAACTATAGAGCCAGACAGCTGGGTGTAGATTACCCATCTAACAGCTTGTACAATTGCAAACAGTTCTGCTTGATACACTGAGCACCTGTTGTCTAATCTGTATTGATCGTGGTGGATTTCTATGTTGTCTTTTATAGCCAGGAAGGAGGCTCCCATCTGGCCCTCAACTTTAGATCCATCAGTGTATATGTCAATATCACTTCTTTCATGTTCTGTTGCAATGTTAATCACCGACCGTTCATAGGGTTTCGGTAGCATTCTTGCCATTACCTGCATTTCGTAATCCCTTCTGTTGTAAGTTTCATTCATGATGTCTATTGGATACCCTCTTCTACTCATGTATATCTTTGCCCTTTCATGTAGAATCATGTCTATTGGCGTAATTTTGGCAATCACCATTAACGTCTCTGTTGAAGTTGTGCAGTATGCTCTTGTCATCCTAAGTAATGCCACACGTTGCGCACTCCTTAACTTTCGTTTTATGCTGCCTTTTTCTGCAGCTTTGAACCAAGCACTCGCCGCATAAGTGACTTTTGGGACAAACGCACCTTTGTATATAACCAGGGTGGCCAAGCTCCTTGATAGTCTGAGCCATTTTTCAAAAGTTGAAATTTTTCGCGAGCCGCAATTAAATACGTATTAAAAAGGTATGCAGAAAATTTCAGAATACAAATTATATCTGTAAGAAGAGTGATACAAACTGTTTCCTCCAGAGCACAATGTCAACTGTCCGTTGCAATGACAGTTTACAAATTCAAAATCGGTCTGGAGTCGGTCGATAATGAACGATTATGCCACTGTTTATGTTCGTTCGCGCAGTTTTCGATGAGTCGTATCATTCTTAACTTGGACGGAAATGAAATTTGTTACAACATTGCACTTAGTCTTTCATATTTGTTGTTAGTAATTTAAAAGACATTTTGAAACACATACGGAACGATAAATAATTTTTTAAAATATAATAACACAAAAATGAAAAGGGATCTCGGGTACATTTATCGAGAGCCACAAATAATCCTTCAAAGAGCCGCATGTGGCTCACGAGCCGCAGGTTGGCCACCCCTGGTATATAATATCGATAGCCTCTTTGCTGAGGCCCCACGTAGCCTTGGCCACCCTGGCCAGAGCATTGAATAGATTTGTACCAACAGTTTTAACATATGTAGTATGTGCCATCCATGTGAGCCGGTGATCCAACACCACTCCCAAGTACATCATCTCTTTCTCTACCTTAATGTTCTGATCATCCATTTTGACTGTAAGCGATCTTTTATAAAGATCTGGAGTACTTCCCCTTGTAAAAATTATTGCTTTTGTTTTCCGAGGGTTAAAGTAGAGTTTAAGTTCTCTTCCCTTTTGAGAAATCAATTTTAGTACTTTGTTGCCTTTTTCTTCAATTTCCCTCCTTGAGTTCGAACCAAATATAATTGTATCGTCGGTGTATGCTAACTCGATTACGCCTTCTCCTTTGTCAACTTTTAAATAGTTATCGTATATGATATTCCAGAACAGGGGTCCCGAATTGGACCCCTGTGGGCATCCTCTGTTAAGTTCTTTTTGTATATTTGAGCCTCTAGTTTGATAGATGACCTTTCTGTCACTTAAGTAATTGGTTACTAATTCATATATGTTCACAAGGCATCCTGCTTTTCTTAAGGTCCTGAGTATAAGGGGCCACCATGCATGGTCAAAGGCCCCTTGTATATCCAAACTGATGCCACAGCAGTACTTGTTCCGATCTAGTATTCTCTGTATATTTTCAATTACTTTGCAGATAACATCCTCCGTTGATCTGTTTGGGAGGAACCCGTGTTGTTTTGGGCTAAGAAACTGTATATTTTCAAGATGATATGTTATCCTTTGGCTAATGAGAAAGTCTAAGACCTTCCCCATTGCTGGGAGTAAGCTCAATGGCCTATAACTTTTGGCTTCGCTTTTTTCAACTTGTTCACCTTTAGGTATTATCACCAATTTAGCTGTCTTCCAAATCTGTGGAAAGACGCCATATGTGAGACATAGATTATATATTTGCCTTAGATACGAGGGATTAATGTCCCAAATTTTATGAATAATTTCTGCTGTCATTCCGTCATTTCCTGGTGCTTTACCTGTCTGCAGTCGTTGGACCGCATTGTTAATTTCTTCTATTGTGAACATTGGATCAGTCGACCCCATATATGGTATGGCTATTTCCTCTCGGATTAATTTGTGTTCTATCAAGTCTTTACCAGGATCATCCTCTGGGAAAAACACTTTCGTTAGTGCTTGAACAGTTCCCTTGTATCCATCTGTGTAACCCTCGTTTACGTTCAGTGCAGTGAGATATTGTGGCAATTTTAATTTTCCTGCGCATGCCTTGTATATATAGTTCCAGGGCTTTGTAGAGCTCTTGGTACAAAATTCCCTCCAAGATTTAATCTTTACCTCTTTTATCTTTTGCCTATATGTTTTGCAATGTTCTAGATACTCTCCTTTCTTTCTTTTTCTGTCTTGGTTGTTTTTTGTTCTTTGGTATTTCCTGCGAAGTCTATTATTGATTCTCCGCAACTCACTCAGTTCACCTGTCCACCATGGGACTGTCCTCTTTTGTCTTCTTTTTTTTGGAATTGTTATATCACAGATATCTACCACTGTTTTGTGAAATGCTGTAATTTTCCATTCTGCTTCTTCACTATTTGTGATATCGTTTAAGTTCAGTTTTCCCATTGCTACTTCTAGCTTCTTTTGAAATAGTTGCCAGTCTGCTCTATTAATGGCATACTGTGCCATATCTTCTTCCTCTATCCAGCCACACTGCCCTATCTCGATGAAGATGTAGTTGTGATCACTGAGGCTGGAAATTGGTGCCACAGTCCAACTTTGGATTATCCTTAATGCTCTGTTGTTACATATTGTTATGTCTATCCAACTTTGTCCATTTGGGCCTTCAAAAGTGGGCAACGAGTCTGGATCGTTCAAGATGTGCATTTCATTCGAGTTCACAAACTCTGGCAACAGTTCTGCTCTTTCATCATCCTCTGGGTCTCCCCATATCTGAGAATGAGCGTTCAAGTCTCCTCCTATTATGATGTTTTTATTTTTAAAGTTTTTAACCAATTCATCCAGTTCGGTAAGAAATGGTCCCAGGTCGTTTGTAATAGGGCAATAGACGCTCACCATAATTACACTATTGTTTCCGCTTCCAATTTCTATACAGGTCATACCTCTGTTGCTCTACTGAGTGTAGTATAGCACAGGGATGGAGTTTTCGTTGACTATAGCCAAGGTTTTTGGTGTTTCACTTTTGTCATATAAAGTACGATAAGAAACCCTAAGACAGCCCGGTGTACCTCTCAGGCAGTAGGGCTCCTAGACGAGAGCAACATCCATCCTTTCCATTACCTTACAAAGTGCAGAAGTAGCCCCTATTGATCTTTGTGTATTTACTTGTAAAACTTTTATCTTTTTGTTTCCTTCCTGATTAATTGTAGCCATAATCTATTTTGGCCATTATCATACATCTTACTTTTTGTATAAGGGGGCACTTCTTGTCGCATGTGTTATGATTCGTGTCCTTTAACTTCTCTTTCCTACAATTACAACAGTCAGCTCTTGCTTTATTTGGGCAATCTTTGAATTTGTGGTTCTGCCCACATTGACTAGAGACAACGTCTCTTTCCACGCAGTTTTTCGCTATATGTCCAATTTTACAACACTTATAGCATTGAGTGACATTGATGTATTCTTCTATGCCACATCTTGACCAGCAAAGGTTAATTTCCTTTTTAGCCATTAGTAATTGACGGACTCTTGGGCTTATTTCAGCCACCGAATTAACTGTTCGTTTTTCCCGACTTCCATACTTGAATTTCAGTTCCACTTCTTTCCTGTATTTGTTAATATCTAAATTACTATTAATGATTTCATTTTGCTCGAATAGACACTCCTCAACTTCTTCTTTTGGAGCATCCTTGGCCACTCCATAGATGACAATGCGCGGTCGTCTCTTCACTGGCTCCCTGGTTTTCAGGCCAGTCTTTTCTTCTATTTCTTCCCTTAGTTTTCTTTTTTCCTCTGCTGTGTTAACTTTAATTTCTATTCTGCCTCTTCTTAACTTCCTCATTGCTTGGATCCCAACTCCTAATCTTCTTGGGTTGATGTTCTGTTTTAGACGATCCTTGGCTCTTTCTGGGTCTCCACCCTTCTGTTCTGGCTCCACCAGTAGAATTTCTTTAGGTTGTTGCTTCACCTTCTTAGACACTACTTGTGCATAACTCTGTACTGGTTTTGTTGTTGGTGCTGAAAGCACTTTATCCAACTTTTGGTTGATAGAGTCCATCACAGTTCGAAGCGGATCCTCTTCACTATCTCGTAGGATATCGATTATCTTGTCGATCTTTTTGATGATAAACGTTGTGTGTTTTGCAGACATCTTGCTTGAATTATTTGTCATCATATACTCTTGGATTTCATCGCGGATACTTTCCGCTAGTAGTACTCTCTCTGCTTGGAGAGATACTTCCATATCTTCAGATGGCGTCTCATCATCCGTTTCGGAAACTTTCGGCCTCTTGGCCATAGTCCTTAAAAGGACTCTTTGAAACGTTTTGAACAAGTGCAGCTACTGATTGGTTTCACCCACTAGGGGTTACTCACAGGCAGGACCAACTGGGAGGTCAATGGTGAATAAAGCTAAGTTTTTGGGTGTTTGTTTTGACCAAAAACTGACATTTTTGCCACACTTGCACAACCTGAAGAGTAGATGTTTAAAATCTTTAAACCTTTTAAAGGTACTATGCTGCTCATCCTGGGGAGCAGACAAAGTTTCGATGCTCAGGATTCATAGGGCCCTTGTCCGCTCTAAGCTGGACTATGGTTGCATTGTTTATGGCTCTGCGCGAGAATCTACTCTTCGGATGCTGGATCCAATCCACCATCAAGCTTTGCGTTTGTGCACCGGTGCATTTCGAACTTCCCCTGTTCAAAGTTTGTATGTGGATGCTTATGAGCCTTCACTATCTCTCAGGAGAGAACAGTTGTCTCTTTTTTATTTCATTAAACAAAAATCTCAGAAAAAACTTACAGCTGATTGTCCAGATACTCAGCTGAAAAGATTATTTGCCGCTCGGATGAGTTGTGTCCCTACATTCGACATTAGAATGGAGAATGTAAGCAGCACGATTGACCTAGACACAAGCAACATCTCACATGTTGAGGTTAATAGTATTCCACCTTGGTCAACTTCACTGATTGATGTTGATTTAAGGTTAAAGCAGTTCCCTAAAGAAACCACGCCAGACTACGTCTATAGACAGCACTTTGCAGAAATTCAGCATTGTAACAGGAATTTAATTCCTATATACACCGATGTATCTAAATCGGATAAATATGTTGGCTTAGCCTTTGTTTGCCAGGATGAAACTGTGGCAGAACAAATAGCACCGAATTCTTCCATCTTTTCTGCGGAGTTGCAGGCAATTTATTTAGCCTTAAAGTATATAAATCGGAAAGGTCATCGTTGCTGCGTGATTTACACTGACTCAGTTAGTGCACTTCAGGCTTTGATCTCGTATGAACGTAGTTCTCACTTCATAGTTATTAAAATTCGAAAACTAATTTGTCATCTCACTACGAGAAATTTTTTTGTGAAGTTCTGTTGGGTCCCAGGCCACGTGGGTATAAGAGGTAATGAAGAAGCTGATACAGCCGCTAAGTCAGCA
>NW_019387049.1:173115-195256 GCF_000671375.1 Centruroides sculpturatus | reverse complement strand
AAGGTCACGATGAGACTGGACATAGTTTATTTTAGAAGAATCAATAAATATGGAAGGGTGGTTGGGATTGCGAAGTAGAGAAAAACACATAATGACAGTTTTATGAATGTTGATTTTTAGATTATAACTGGCAAGATTAGAACGTAAAGAATTGACAGTGATCTGAAGGGAGGAAGGATCATTGGATAAAATTTTGATGTCATCGGCGTAGGCAATTACTTTAGAGTGGTGGTTGGTTAGTAATTTATCTATATAAGCTGAGAAAAAAAGCATGCTTAGTACAGATCCTTGAGGTATGCCACAGATAGGAGAGAAAGGGAAAAAATCAAAGTCACCAATGTGAATCTTACATAGTCTGGATAAATAGTAATTGTTTAACCAACAGTAAAGAGCAGGATCTAAATCAAAATAATCAATTAGAGTCTGAAGTAGTAATTTAGGAATGATAGAGTCAAAGGCTTGGGAAATGTCAATATAAATTATGTAGGTGGATTTTTTGTTCTCAAAATTTTGCAAAATAGTATAAGTTGTTTCAAGTAGGTTAGTAGTAGTCGAAAGGTTACGGATGCCACAGTGTTGATGAGGGGAGAATCTGGAGGTAATTTGGGTATAGATTTTGTTATATAAACAAATTTCAAAAATTTTTAACATGGCTGATAGTATAGTTATTGGTCTAAAGGAATTATCTTTTTTGGGGAGAACCTTTATATTAGAGATTAACCATTGATTTGGAATGTGACTAGAGTTTAATAAACTTGTGAAGAGTTTGGAGAGAACAGCAGCGGATATTGCCTTTAACTTTTTAAAGAATTGAGCCGGAAGTGAGTCTGGACTATAATTTGAGTTGTTTAGGCTATCTATGACAGACTTAACATCAGAAAAAGAAATAAAGAATTTATGTTTACATTGTTGAAAAGATAGGGGATAATTTATATTGGCTAATTGCAACCTGATAAGAATAGCAGCCTCTATCTTTCGAAAAATGATCACTTCGCCAGTAGATAGGGACAATCATCCTGTATTTTAGTCCCACTTTCATTCCACTGCTCCTACCGCCAGGTATCTCAGTGGATTCAAACCTATATAACTAGCAAAATTTCTATAAAACCTAACTATATTAACCATAACCCAAAACATCTAACTGGACATAAATGTGAGGATCCGAATTCGGATGTGTTTATATCATCTCATCATAATATCACATCGTAGTCCTACTTTCATTTCACGGTGTCATAAGATCACAGTACAGCTATACTTTTGTTCAATAACTGTCAACTTTTACACCTGGGAGCTAAACATCTGCTAAGTTCTCAGGCGTAATAACGACGCTTTCTCATCACCTTTCGACCCATTATAGCGATTTTAACAATTCAACATTAGGGAAGAACAACAAAGTGAGTCAGTCGTTGCCAGTTCTTTTTTGGGATTACGTCTACGAAAAATCTGTGCTCCTTGGGATACATACCTCTTCGCTTGTGACCAATATCCAAAAAATCGTCTAATATCAAGAATCGCCTAACATCCAGAATCACGTAATATCAAAGAAAAAGAACTATTGGATTATTGGACTTCCCGAACTTTCTGTCTTACCAACTTGGATCCAGATCAAGCTTTCAAAAAAGGTAACTATCGACACGTGAACTTCTGTAAACTCTCTCTCTCAAAACGGGAAGAAACGTAATATCTTAATATTATTATATACTAAAGCGAGCAATGTATCTAATAGCAGCCCTAATGTATCTAACAACAGCCCTAATGTATATCCTATCGTTAACCATTAAACAGTTGTTACGTTAAAAAGCGTCTGAGTAAATCACTTCCGGTGCGTTGTCTCTCCTTCTATCTTGACTCTGATCGCTCCGTTACGCGACCGCTCGCGTGACCTAAATAACGCGGCTTCTGTGTCCGTCGAGACGCGGTGGTGTCATCCTGACAGGGCACCAAAGAGGTGCCGACCCTTCGGTCACATAAACTTAATAAAATAATTCCAATACTAACAATATAACCTCCTCCTAAAATAATAAAATCCCAATATATTAGTAAAAATATTAATACACAACCCGATAGTACGGTACATAAAACCCTAAAATTAACTATAGATAAAAACTATTAAAAAACAATAAAATCAGATTATAGATAAACGCTGTCCTATACGTGCTTTCGTCATACTTTTTAAAACCGGAAATATTTCTTCATAAGCTACTTTATTTCTAACCATAAAAATGTAGTCACACTTCTCCATTAACATACTACTATGTATCCTATACTCCGATAGCATGGAGCAATCATAAAGAAAATGGCTCAGGGTGTCTATTTCACTGCATTCACAGAACTCATTATCAACCAACCGAAAATAAAAAAGCTTTTCCCTAAAGTCACCGTGACCAGTTAATACTTGTGTAACAAAATAATCCGGTAAAACCCACGGCATCTCCAGCCTCCTCAACACAGAAGGGAAAAATCCATAAGTCACTTGACCCTTAATATCTTTAGTCCACCATTCATTACATAATTTATATAACTCCTGCCTTATCCTTTTCTTAATTATCCCTTGAAATACATAATCAGAATTCCCTGGTTCATACGAGAGAGAGCCCACTTTAAATGGTCTACGTATTTTATACATATAGCAATAATATGCATATTGCACTTCCAAATCCAAAGGTAATAACAAGCTACCACTTGTAGGGCAGAGGTTGACACAGTACAGTAGGCTCTGGTGATTATAATCAACACAGTCCTTTGTGCCTGACAATTTCTTAATCAGAAGAGCCCCCAGCGCGTCACCCCACACACCGGCCGCATATGTTACTATGGGCACAAACAGGGAGCTATACAGGAAACGCAGAGCGGGAAGCTGCAGCCCCCACGCTGCACCTGCAAGCCTCTGAATCCTACTAAAACTAACAAGAGCTTTTTTACACACCCCGTCTACGTGTGGCAGTAGGTTCGTGCCCGTACCCAAGGTTACCCTTAGGTAACGGACCGTCCTCCCCATCTTAACGGGGGTGCCCTTCAGTTCAAGGCCAGGGGGACGATCCGGGCTGAGGATACCCTTCAAAAGAACCATCACCGTTTTTGCAGGTGCAATGGTTAAGTTTACCTCACCAGGCCAATCCACCAAGTCATTAAGAACCTTCTGTCCCTTACATTCCAAAGACCTTCGTGAGTCCCCCTCAAGTACTATTACCAGGTCATCTGCATAAGCAATGAACTTTACCCCACTCTCTCGCAACTGTAATAAAATACTATTAAAAACATAATTCCAAGCCTCAGGGCCCAAAACCGAGCCCTGAGGACAACCCCTATATACCCATTTAGAAACCTGTAAAGTTCCTTCCTGATATATTATTTCCTGATAACTAAAATAATCTCTAATAACATTAAACAAATCCCCTGGACATTCCCTAAGTCGAAGAGAGTGGAGAACCGCAGGCCACCAAATATGATCGAATGCACCTGTCACATCTATAAATACCCCTAAAACATATTTATTCCCTGACTCCCTGGTCCAATCTCGCAACTGCCTAACCGCATCAACAGTAGACTGTCCCTTTACAAATCCATACTGCCATCTATCGATACTTGCATTCATTATTAAACTTAATCTTTTCCTTAACAACCGTTCCTAAAGTTTCCCCAAATAGCCCAGCAAACATATTGGTCTATAAGACCTTGGATCAGCTCTATCCCTCTCTTTGCCCTTTAACAAAATAACTAACTTCCCTACCTTCCAACATTTTGGAAACATACCAAATCGAAGACAAGCATTATACAACCACAGTAATTTAATACCCACGACCGAAAAACACTGTCTTACAATCTCATGAGTAACTCCATCTATCCCCGGAGCCTTCCTTCCCTTTGACTGCCTCAACACCTTCAGAAGTTCCTGCATTGTAAAATCATCTGTTGTCTTGCTATTCCTATAATTCTCATTTTCTAATTTAATTAACCGTTGAATATCTGTATCCTGAGAAATATCATCGTCAGGAAATAACCTATCTATAATAGTCCTAACCGATTCCTTCCAATCCAACGTAAAACCCATCCCCATATGAACAGCACTTAATATTTGCCTTGGCTTGACCTTTTCAAACACAACTTTTTAAGGGACCCCTGAAATGTTTCGAATGCTCACCCCATGTACAAAATTTCTCCAACTATTTTCCTTGGCTTGCCTAATACTTGTCTTATACAATCTATTTTTCAAACGATATTCCCTAAGTTTAATTTCTGAGTCCCCCGCCGCACCATTGGCTTCTCCAGGACACCTACCATAACAGCATGTCCCCTGGGTACTGAGCCCCTCTGCCACAACAAAGCTGGTACGTACGAGATGGGGCCGTTGCCTGGTTTGGGCACAAGCAACGAACCCCCATTTAGAGAGGAGTAGATAGGGACATTTCATTTTTTTTCATTTTATTAATCTTTAATAACATAACATGAGTTTTATCCCCTGATATCGCAATGCATAATCAGGGATTGTTTACAATAGTCAAATTCAATAAGTACATACAATATGTGAGAAAAAATAACAACACAGACAAACATAGTAAGTAAAATGCAGAGAGAATACAACAGCAAAATATAAAGAAGATAATACAGTAATATAAGTGTGATTGGTATAACATATGGCTGCGACAATAGACAATAACAATAACGAAAGATAAGTATATCAAATCCTAAAATTTTAGGTTAACATATATAAGTATTAATACAAAACATTATATATAAATGATAATCATATATGCAAATAGGAACCCATCAAAATAGGCGATTGTTCTAAGTACGTAGAAAAATATACAGTAACACAGATAATGAATGATACAATAAAGACTATAAATATCTTCATAAAGTAACAAAATTAGTCTTATATCATACAGTATAATAATTAATCATATGTACTGTACAATTTAGAACACGACAAATTTAAAGATAATTTTCCAACACAAGGAAGATAATACAATGCATTCAAATATTAATGGCTATAACATATATATGTTCAATACCCAAATTATTAAAAAGAATGTATGTACAATTTAAACTTTACACCTAAGATAATTTAAATGTATGTACAAATGGATCAATAATTAAAATATATATAACATTAAGAAATTAAAGAGTATATCAAAGTAACACATTGTTTAAATCTAAATAAAATAAAATAAGTGAAAAACAAACAAAAATCATTGCAGGTGCTGCAAAAGAGGTACCTAATTCAGTAAGGCGTCAACAGTCCAACCAGTAAAATGTCCATCACAGTGAAAGCATACGCTGAAGCTTGTCACATCAACAATTTGACGCAAGAAGTAAAGTCATTAAGTCGATCACCATCCTCCAGAAAATTTCTGGTAATTGAATCATAATCCCAGTAGATTGAAGAGATTGTCAGAGAGTCAATCCATTGCAAGAAAATTGTCAAAATTCCTTAAAACACTGAGGCATCCACAGTCCAACCTATATAAGTCCTGGGAAGTGAAGCAATCACAATAATTCTCAGATCAATGATCATCACCAGAAGCACGGTCAAGATGTCATCACCATCCATCTTAGAGAAGTCCTGGGTAGTGAAAGCTGTAACATCATCTATTCGGGGAGGCAATCTAACGTTTGGAAAAGCCGCATTAGTGCCAATATACATAGTACAGAAGCGTATAACAAACGATGTAGCACACAGAAAGAAAGAAACAGTCTGTAGTCACGCAGACAATCCTTTCGAAGCACAACAGTGTAGTAAGCAAAATAGAATACACAAAACGATGCCATGTCCATTACGTGATGTGTTAAGGTGTTCACACATAAAAAAAAACCATTTTAAAGCATTCGAAGTACATCCAGGTAGTAACAAAGAAAAGTGGACCATGTCGAAGCCATAAACAGAACATTAAGTTAAAGTGAAAGTACTCCTATAACCAACAGGGAGATCCGCAGATAAAGTGAAAATATCATACGATCAGTGAGACTCTGTGAAATGGGGAATATATCACAACACAAAGTGAACACAATTATGGAGATGATAGAAACATACGAAACACTACGATATGTAGATGCCATTATCAACAACTCCAAAAGGTGACATTAAAATAAAAGTTGATACCTGAATGAACCGAAAAAGTAGAATCATGACCTTATTCATAAATGTAAGAGAGTGCACAGAAGTATGTCAAATAAAATCCTACAGAAAATAACATAAGTTTCACCAGACAACCAACTCAAAAAAAAAACGATTCAAGAAATAGAAGTAACGCTGAAGTATTTTTCAATTAACATAAAGAATAAATCATAAGACTCTTTATCCACTGTGAGGTCAGAAAGTGCACAAGGCCAAGAAATGTTTCTACCATTTAGAAAGGTACGAAGAAAATGCCTTTCGAGCTGTTATAGGACATTCATAGATATAGTTCAAACTGCCATCAACAATGTTACATATCGGACAAAGATTGTTGATATGAGAAGTAAAACGCAATAAATACGAATTAAAGCGTCCATGACCAGTGAAAAATTGGACAGAATGGTGAATGACATCAAGCCAGGTATTCTGCATAAAATTCCTAATGTCAGGGAAGAATTGCTGAGTGATAGAAGAATTGGTACTCCAATCCCGTTGCCACTCAGATAACATCTCGTTCCAGAAAAACCGATTTAAATGTTTTAGTAGAAATCCAATTATAATTGATGGAAATGTTTGGATCATTAGCAGCCAGTTTAGCGAGAAAATCAGCCCATTGATTGCCCGGAACCTCGCAATGAGAGCGAGTCCAGCTGAAATAATACTCGTTGTCAGAGTCTACAAGTAGATGATGTATATTAAAACCCAAAGGATGAACCGACTTCTTTCTAAGGGAGTTAAGACAAGAAAGAGAATCTGTGATAATAGCACTTTTTACATTATTAGCACTCCTCTCACACCACTAGATTGCACAAGAAATTGCATATAATTCCACCTGAAAAATACTGCAGTTACGACCAAGACGAAATAAACGAGAAAAGATTTCAATATTATAGCGATAAGCAACAAAGCTAGCACCAACATGATCATCACATTTCGAGCCGTCGGTAAATATGTTGATTGCACATTCACTAACAGATGATTCAAGAAATCTAATAGGGGCATATGGACTAAGAGAATATCTAAAAGTAATGTTCTCCTCCCAAGACTCATCAGTAAATAAATTAGATAGTGATGCAGGAGAATAACCGCACCTGATTTTCCATATTTTTCATAAATAAAATATGTATTTATCAATAGGCGGCTTTCTAGAGAGAATCTGCAAACTAGCATTGGGAGTAGTATTATAAGCCTTTGTTATCAGCAAAAGAGCTCTACTTTGTGCAGACATAAGTTTACGTTTCTGATGGACCTTTTCAGCAGCATGACCCCAAATGCCACAGCCATACGTAAGAACCGGTAGAAAAATACTATCATAAATAGATCCCATAGCCGAGCTGCCAAGACCCCAAGTTGATCTGGCTATCTTGGCAAACGCATGCATAATGTGGCCAGTGCGATCAGTAATGTAGTGAATGTGATTATTCCAGGATAACCGATGATCCAGAATTACGCCAAGATATTTTAGTTCCTTAACCACTTTAATACTTTTTCCATTCATTTGAAGAGTCGGGACGCGGGCATAAAGATTTCGTTGCCCAGGCCTATTGAAAACAATAGCCTTACTTTTGCTAGCATTAAAACATAGCTTATTAAGAGTCACCCATTCGAGTATCATATTAACTGCGCGGTTACCCTTAGATTCCAATTTGGCACGTGATTTCCCGCTGAACAGAATGAAAGCATCATCTGCATAGGCCACCAAAGCATCCTGCCCAAAATCCTGACAAAGAAAATCATCAAATAAAATGATCCAAAGTAAGGGCCTACAAACAGAGCCCTGAGGGCAACCCCTCAGAACGTTTTGATGAAAAGAAAGATGGCAAATCTGTTATCTAAATAATCTTTGAAAAGTTGGTAAAGATTGCCAGGACAGTCAAATTTCCGTAGCTGGTAGAGAACCAAAGGCCACCACGCAGAGTCAAAAGCCTTGCTGATATCTAAGCTAATACAAAGAACGTAGGTATTATTCACGAGTAAAGATTGGATTTTATCGACCACAGCATCAATGGCATTGATGGTAGATTTCTGATGCCTGAAGCCATATTGAAATTCATTAAGTTTACCTGATGATTCCAGATGCCAGGAGAGTTGATTAGACATTAGTTTTTTAAGAACTTTACCAAGGATTGGTAAAAGAGAAATTGGTCTAACCTCAGAAGAAGAGGGCAATTTCGGGATAGGGACAAGTTGTGCAATCTTCCACTGCTCAGAAAAAATGCCAATGTGTAAACACATATTATAGAGTTTAAATATAATATTAGGAATAATATTCCATAACTTTTTAACAATATCTACTGTCAGGCCATCTAAACCTGACAGTAGATAGGGACATGTAGGAGGACACCCTCCGGCCAACCCCGCTGTACCCTGCCCAAGGTATACCAGTGGTCTATCCTCTTTTCTTTATGCATTCCCTACCTACAATTAATGTCCTCATTTTTGTTTAAACATTTCACGGGTGTACGTTAGGTCAGTTGGTTTCTTATTTTCTTTCTCTTGACAAGAATTGTTCTCATGATCTTCTTAACTTCTTTGAAGCTTTCTTTGGTAAGAATCTTTTTTATGTCTTCCTCTCTTCTTTCTTGGTTAAGTGCTAATTCCATAAGAATATCTGATTGTCGACGCTCGGTGTCAAATATCGGACAGTATAGTAGTACGTGTTCTGCTGTATCCTCTTGTCCGCATTCACACTGTGGTTCATTCACAAGCGAGAAGCCATAAAGCTTGCTGTTGAAGTTTCCGTGTCCAGTAATGAACTGTGTTACATAGTGGTCTCCACTCATCCATTTCATTTTCTGTCGTTTGCCAATATCGTTGAAAAATCGGTAGGGTATCGACTTTTACTTCTGTTGGTCCATTCCCTTTGCCATTGTTTCAGGAGAGTAGATAGGGACAGATTCAGATTCAGATATATTTATTAAAAGATACCAAAGGTACATAACCGGCGCCGGTTGAACATAGCTGGATGGTAACACACCAAAGGAATACATTACAAACAATATGAAATACAAAGTGGGTAAACATGGATATAACAATTATAAACACATGACATAAATAACACAGAAGATTACAGTCTGTGAGCAGTATATACAGGGTTATAATACAGTAAAAAGAACGCACTACAAACTAATAAATACATAGAAAGGTAAAATAAGAATACAATACTAATAATAATATACAAAGATAAGAACAATATTTACACTGCAGAGATGTCGAAGACACAGAGTGCGCAGTGCACACAGTTAACGAAAGCCAGGAACGGAAGTGTTCCTGAAGTAACAGTTCACAATGTCCAAAAGTGCGTGGTATGAGTCACTGTGCTTAATAAAGCAGTTTAAATTATTCGGAGGCCAGGTGTAGTTGTGAGTATCATTGATGATTTTAAGCTGGAGGCGTTGACGGTCAGTCATAGGGCAATGGAGTATATAGTGCTCACTTCCATCGATGGTGCTGCAGATGGAACAGTTTTGGTTGCTGGCACTTCTGAATCTTGCCAGATAGGAGTAAAACCTACCATGGCCAGTGAGAAACTGCGAAATGTTGTGGCTGGGGGTGTACCAGCTACAAGTGAGGAACTCATTGATGTTAGGGATAAAGCTGTAAGTTATGGAGTTGGAGTTATTATTATCCCAATCATCCTGCCAGGAGTGGATGAGTTCCTTCCAAAGGATCCCTTTGATTGAGTTAATGTTTATTTTTGTATAGGCGATGGGCAGGTCATGGTTACTGGAGGCTTCTTTGGCAAGGGCGTTGGCCCTTTCGTTGCCATGAAGGCCCTGGTGGGCGCGAGTCCAATTGAGAAAGAAGAGGCCGGAAGAATTGTTGATGGTTTCCTAGATGCTGCAAGCCAGTGGGTGAGAATTTCTTGACTGCAGGATGGTAAGAGCAGAGGCGCTATCTGTTGTAATGCTAATCCTCTTGTGGTCATGATTGCAGTCGGCCCAGGAAGCAGCCATAAAGATGGCAAAAAGTTCAGCCTGGAAGACCGTGCAATCTTTGCCAAGCCTGTATAGGCCAGTAGTGACCTCCTTCCCATTACTGAAAGCCACAAAGCTGCAGCCAACAGAGGTGTTGTTCTTGGAACCATCGGTGAAAATGTTAATGTCAGCCTGGTTGGTGGTATCGAAGAGAATCTTGTAGTGTGTAGCAGGGTGTCTAGTATCTCTAAAGATGACATCTCTTTCCAGTTGGTCGCTGCTGATGGTATTGTCACCCACAGAAATGTCGTTGCCCCAATTGATGTGCCAAGTTTTATGATGCAAAATGATGGTCTTGTCGATGGGGGCCTTCCTGGAAAGAATGTGCAAGGAGGCGTTGGAAGTGGTGCTGTAGGCCTTCGTGAGTTGAATGAGGGCTCTCCTTTGAGCTGCCAGGAGCTTACGCCTAATTGCTGACAGCGTGCCCCCAGGAACCGCTGGCGTAGGTAGTAATCGGCACAAAGATTTGGTTATAGATAGCATCCATCGCCTTAGCTGCCAGGCCCAACCGCTTCCTGGCCATGCCGGCGAAGGCATTGAAAATCTTTCCCGTGCGGTCATTTATGTAAGAGGCGTGTGAGTTCCAAAGCAGCCTGTAGTCGAGGATGACACCTAAGTACTTAATAGTTTTTTGAATATTGATTGTCTGGCCGTTCATCTTGATAGTGGGAACTCTCAGGTAAAGATTTTGGTTACCAGGCTTGTTAAAAATGATGCCAGTGGTTTTAGTTGCATTAAAAGAGAGCTTGTATCGAGAGCACCAGTCCAGGATATTCTAAAGGATTCTGTTGCCATTGGACTCAAGGTCTGCCCTGGAGCGGCCACCATATAGAATGAGAGCGTTGTCCGCATAAGCAATGATGTTATGTTGGCCAAAGTTCTGACGAAGGAAGTTGTCGAAGACAATGGTCCAAAGCAGGGAACCACACATGGAGCCCTGCGGGCAACCCCGTACAACACTCCGGTGAACAGTGTGCCCGCCACAGTGCAGGCTGGCAGTTTTGTTATTAAGATAGTCGTTCAGCAGCCTATAAAGGTTAGCAGGACAGTCCCTTTGGCGAAGACTAAAAAGGATGGAAGGCCACCAGACACTGTCAAAAGCCTTAGCAATGTCCAGGCTAATGGCAACACATACCTGTAGTCCTCTAAAAGGTGGTTAGTGGTGTCTATGAGTTTTTGGATGGCGTCAGGGGCCGAGCGTTGTGGACGGAAGCCGTATTGACTATCATGGAGGTGGGAGTTCCTTTCTAGGTGCCACAGGAGCCTGTTGGTAATAAGCCTTTCCAGAACCTTCCCCAGGACCGGCAGAAGAGAGATTGGCCGACTCTCAGCAAGGTTACTCGGTTTGGGGACAGGCACAATAATAGCATGTTTCCAGGATTTAGGAAAAAACCCCTGCTTGAGGCAAGTGTTGTAAATGTTGGTCAGGATTTCAGGAATCAGATGCCATAAGTGCTTGGCCAACTTCGAAGTGATGTTGTAGTGGCCAGGAGCTTTTTTGTTGGCAAGGCTGGAGAAGGCTCGCCCAATTTCATGTGGCTGAAATTCTGGGGTGTCCAGGGTATTAATGTCCATATTAATTTGGGTCCGGATAATGTGGTGAAAATCAGATTCGTTGTCCTGGTTGTCTGGGAGGCAGTAGTGGTCAATTTTGTCGTTGGCTGCCTGGAGGAAGTCTTGTCCCATGGTCGTTGAGTAGAGGGTTTGCCTGCTTTTGAGCTTATCTGTGCAGAAGCGGGTGGTAAAGCCCCAGGGGTTTTTACCAGCGGCAGAGCAAAAGTAGGTCCATGAGTCTCTCTTAGCCTTCTTAATCTCATTTTTGTAATGTCGGAGGTGCTCAAAATAAGCAGTTTTGTAGTTAGTACGGTGGGGCTCAGTGTGACAGCTCTGGTATCTCCTAAGAGAAATATTTTTGCTGCGGAGTTGAGTAAGCTCGGTCGTCCACCAAAGTACTGGCCTGCGGACCTCAGTACTAGATTTTGAAGCTCTGGAGTTGCTGGAGCTGCCAATGGCCTTTCCCGATTTCAATACATCACAGTAGGATTTACCCACTGTGTTGCCTTGCACCCCTTGTGAGCAGAGTTGTTCAATTCTTTCCTTGGTCTGCAATTGGTTGTCAAGTATATGTTTGATAAAGCCATCTTCAATGAACTCCTCAAGTCTGCCTGAGAGACCCTCAATATGGTTAAATGGGGATTTTAGATCAAGGCGATCTATAAGATGGTTGATGTTACCCCCGATCCTGTTGTTGGAGTCGGCCAGCTTGTCTAGTATAGAGTTGACCTCACTGAACCTTTTGTCCAGGTCTCTGGTGCGTTCAGTGTTGTCGGTGACGATTTTGGGTAGAGTCGTTGCATGTTTAGTGAGGCTGTCGTCCACTTTTCTCAGCAGAGTGGGGAGATCGTCATTAATGAGTTTGTTTAACTTGATGTGGAGGCCTTCCATCTCGGGTCTTGGCGAGATTGGAGGGTGCAGAATTGGCATAGGAGGAGTTGGTGCCATGTCCAGAAATTCTTGATGCCTCTTGATAGGAGTGTCCTCACTATTCTTGGAGTTAGGCAAAGTCTGGGAGGGGGTTGCGTGAACGTTGGTGCAATCCCCAGAGGTGGTTTAAGGAGTTTCTTCCGAACTAAAAATAACCTTAACCAGGTTTATTATCCTTTGAATACTGTCATTAATATAGTTTTGGTTCTGGATCGAGCTGAAACGTCTGTCTGGCTTTTCAGCACAGAACCCTTTCACTTCGTCCGTGATCCTGTAGGCCTCGTCCAAGAATGAGGCAAGGGGTCCAGTAGCCATGATGACAAGATGCACAAACACAAGTGTATAGTGTAGTGGACCAACCAATAGAGTATGTAGTGGAGTGGAAGAGTAAAAAGATGCCTTGCGGCCAAAGACTCTGTCCCAGCTGGATGGAATCCAACTCGGACAGAGGGAGCAAAATTGGTTGGCCCTAAAGGGAGAAAAAAGGTAATGGCGACGCAGAGAGAAGCTTGTAAGTAATCCAAAGGAGCAGGATGGTCCAAAACCAGGTAAGAAGAAAAATTCAGGAAAGTCCACAATAGAGGCCCAGGAAGAGGTCACAAGTGCACATAATCCAAAAGGGTGTGGACGTATGGAGTTGATTCTTTGTAGTTCTTAGGGGGTATCCATAGGGAGCACCCTGGTGAAAGATGCTGAGTACTCGTCAAACCGTTGCCAGGAATACACCAAAAAACCGCAACCACACCAATAGTGCCGAAGACAGCAGTCTACTAGGGTCAGGCTGGTAGCAGGGGAGGCCAAGCTAGCTTGGCCAGTGGAAACACTTGCTGCTGTTGTCTCTCAGTGTCGACAGGGCACCTGTCGGCACGGGGTAGGAACTGGTCCAGAGACCAGGGTTCCCACCAAACAAAACAAAAACAGATGAGCAGGTGCACAGCTACCCCAACACAGTCTATGTTGGTTAGACACCTGTCACAAAAGGACAGCCCTGGCTAGGAGACGGTAAACAAAATTGGTAACATTGGTGGACCAGACGTAAACACAGCATATCCATTGAGTAATCCTCAGGTAAGCACAACACGTAATCCATGGGCAAGTCGAACACTCACTTATGCACCACACACATCACAGGAACACAACACAAACACAGTGGTGGTGAGCAAAATGGCATCCACAGGGTCAACTTGTACAAGTGGCCCGGGGAGAGAAACATGGCGGCCTTACCCAGTCTTCCCTGTTGTAGACAGCAACGTTGAGGAAGACAACATGGCATCCAGCAGGATGAACACTCACCAAGTAAAAATAGACACAGCACAACTAAGCCTAAAACAAGGCCCAGGAACCAAATACCAGCTAAGCCTAAAAGTAGGCCTAGCAAAACTAGAACCCAGCTAAGCCTAAGACAGCCCTAAAAAGCTATACTTCACTATAGCAAACACTGTCCTAAGCCTAAAACAAGGGTTAAAAACACGACTAAGCTAAACTGACTGCAGTTGAAGAGCACAGAAAGACACAACCTTCCACTCAAAGAGCTAGACTCAGAATAGTAGATAGGGTCATTTCATTTCATTTGTTGGAACAATGTCGATCGACTACGGCTCAAGTGTGGCCGACCCTTTCGACTGTTCCTGTTTAATGTTTCTCTACACCGCTAGGCTTCGTAGAGAGTTTTAGATAACAATTAACAGGTAAAATACAGATAGGAATTAATGCGCAACATTATTTCCTCCGCGATACCGGAATTTGTTATATACATACCAAATTGCGTGTACTAGAGCTATGCCGAAATTTACAGGTTACTGCTTTCTTTGTACTTGTTGTTCGTGTAGACCAAACAGAGGAGGTGATTGAAGAGGTTGGCGTTCAGAATCGTTGTAACTGGGGAGATGGGCCAGTTGAATCCCTCGAGTTCACTGATACAGTGGAGCTCTTGCCTTGGTTTCTCAAGCCTGATGCAGTCGAAGAGGAGATGAAGTGGGTCCTTTGGAACTCCACATCTTGTACAGAGCGGAGAGTTGGCGTGTCCATGCTTGTATAAGTAGCTGTTAAAGTTACCGTTGTTGGAGAAGAATGCAGTGGTGTGGTGGTCCACGATGAGGTGTTTGCACTGTATCCTTTGGTTTACATCTGGGAAGAATGTAAAGAGGTCTCTTCCTTTGTCGGATGCTTCCCACTGCTGTTGCCATAACTTGCGGTAATGGAGCTTTGTCTGTTACTGGGTACTACTTCTTGGGATGAAGTTGTGGATAGGCCTCGTGTCTTGATCGCATGCTTCTTTTGCCAGTTTGTCTGCTACCTCGTTCCTGTAAAGACCAACGTGGGCCTTTACCCAGCAGAAGTAGAGGATGTTCTCTCTCATATTCCTGAGAATGTGCCAAATGTCCTGCACGAGTTTCCCTTTGCTGTTCATGTCTTGTAGGGCATCGAGTGCTGACTTGCTGTCTGTACAAATTAAGGTCTTACAGCGGGCAAAGTGGTGATTTACCCATTTCACAGCTTGCTTGATGGCGAATAGTTCAGCCTGGAAGTTACTGCAGCCTTTGTTGAGCTTCCAGGTTTGCTGGTAGGAAGCGTGATCCTTGTGGAGGTAGACGAAGGCCGCCCCGACACCGTTGGGGCCCCTGGAGCCGTCGGTGTAGATACGGTTGCTGAAGTTGGCGTTGTGGCTGACGATGTTGATGTCTGGAATACTCCTGAAGGGCAGACGTTGAGTCGCTGGGATGTAGGGCTTGATGATGGCGTCTTCAACTGTGATGAAGTCTGGTGGTTTCCCATTGAGTCGGAGTAAGAAGAGGTCATGTTTCTGATTGACTTTCAGATCCAGCGGGAGGACGCCGGCCAGGACGTGGAGGGCGTCATTGGAGACAGTCCTGTATGCTCTGGTAATCCTAAGGAGGATCTTCCTTTGAATTGCGATGAGTTTCCTCTTGGTGCGCGTTTGGGCTGTCTTGTTGCTCCATGCACCCGCACTGTATATGATCATGGGAACGATTGCTCCTTGGTAAATCTTCTTTAGGGCCATCTCTGAGAGTCCCCAGTCCTTCCTGGCCTCTTTGGCGAACCAGGCAAATAGGTTGCTTGTTTTTTCTGATAGTTTTTCAATGTGTGGTAACCAGCTGAGTTTGTCGTCAAGAGTGATGCCAAGATAGTCCATCGTAGAGGTGTTGTTCAGGTGTAACTTCGGGTGTCTTTTATTGGCATTGTAGTTGGTTATTATCATGGCGTTGGTTTTACTGGGGTTAAAGCGGAGCTTGTTGTCCTCACCCCAGTAGTGGATTTTCTGAAGAACACTGTTAGTTTTGTGTTTTAACTTGGCTCTGCTATCTGCTGAGATGATCAGGAGCACGTCATCTGCGTAGGCCGTGACATGATAGCTGTTTAAGAAGTTCTTGTTTAAAAGATCGTCCAGGATAATGCTCCGGTAGTGGGGACCGGAGCAGGAGCCTTGCGGGCAGCCAATGGTGACCTGCTTGGAGACACACACATCGCCATATGAGAGTGAGGCAGAACGGTTAGAGAAGTAGTCCATGATCAGATTATAGATGTTGCTTGGGCACTGTCTATCTTCGAGTTTGGTAAGCAGCAGGGGCCACCAGGCGTTGTCGAATGCGCCCTGAATGTCTAGGCTGATGGCCGCGGTCTGCGCTGTGGTTGATTTACAATCTTGGAGTTTGTTGACCACTCTGTAAATGGTGTCCTATGCGCTGATATCCTCCTTGAAGCCATACTGGTGGGCATGGAGTGGGCAGTGGGAGTTGATCCATTCTTTCAGTCTAGTTGTTATCAGATGGTCTAGTAGCTTCCCCAATATGGGGATCAGGCATATTGGCCTGTAGCTCTTAGTGTGCCTAGTATCCTTGTTCTTTCCTTTATAGATGGGGATGACTGTGGCCTTTTTCCAATAACTGGGGAAGACACTGTGCCGGAGACAGCAGTTGCAGAGAGACAGGAACAGCGACGGGATCCTTCTGTGGATATACCGTAGGATCTCTATCGTGAGGCCATCATGCCCAGGTGCCTTGCTGCACTTGAATTTCGCAAGGGCCCAGTTGATTTCATTCTGGGTGAAGTCTGGGGTGTCAGCACCTGTGGACTTGTACTTGAGGCAGTTCCTTATGTTGACATGGGTTAGGTTGTCTGAGGCTGGGTCGTCTTTCTTGAACTCATCTAGCAGAAGGTTTACGCAGTCTTTGGTGTTGTTTTTTTGAACTCCTTTGCTGTTTTTGAGGTCCGTTAGCTGGAACTTCTCTCTTAGCTTGTTCGTCCCTATTTTGTAGAGGACATTCCATGGGTCGGCGGAGGAGCGGGTGCAGAAATCTGCCCAGCTTTCCTTTTTGACTTTTTGGATATGGTCTTTGTATTTCTTCTGTTCCTCCACGTAGTTGTTTTTCAGAAGAATGCGGGCATCCGGATCATTACACTTTTGGAATCTCCTTCTTGTAGCTTGTAGTTTGTTTTTGTGAGTCTGCAGTTTGCTGTTCCACCAGCGGACGATGCGGTCCTTATCCTTGTGTAGTGGGATGTTGTACTCGATGGTTTCAGTGAGAAAGTGCATGAAACGGTTGATGACGTTGATGGCTTCTGTTTTGGAGTTGATGGTCTCGAAGTTAAAGTTGCTTGAGGTAATCCTGTTGATGATTCTCTCCCAATCAGCAAGTCAGAGGTTGAATTTCTTGATGTTCGAGACAGGCACCGTTGTGTTTGTTAGCTTGTAGGTAATGTAACGATGGTCGGATAGTGTAACTTCGTCCAGCACCCTCCAGTCCATGATGTAGTTGAGGGCCAGCCTGTTGCAGATCGTGATATCCACGTTGGACGTGCCGGTGCTGCTTTCGAACGTACTTAGGTTCCCTGGTTCATTGACGAAGTACAGATCCTTCTCCCCCGCAAATTTTTCGATGCCGTCCCCTCTGTTGTCTGTTTCATCCTCGAACCAAATGTACGAGTGTGCATTGAAGTCGCCTCCTATGACGATGCAATGAGTCATGTTGTATTTGTCTATCACTTCTTCTATCATCTTGAGGGCTTCTTCCATGAACGCATCCATCAGGACATAGACGCAGCCAACTAGCCAGTGCTGTCCTTCATTGTTGATTTCTATGAAGGTTTGGTATTCGTTGCAGTGTTGGGTTAGAAGTAAGCAGTTGATGTTCGGGTCTGTTATGCCGATCATGGTCCATGGTACTTTGTTATTACAGTGGTACAGCTTCTTCATACGGATAGGCCATCCATAAGGGGTACCGTCCTTCTGATATGGTTCCTGGATAAGCAGAACACTGGCCAAACTCGCCTGTCCAGCAACCAACTGGGAAACCGCTGCTATGCCTCTGCCGAGGTTAGTCTGTAGAAAATTAAGGGTTGACGAATTCCTGTTCTGTTGTTGGCTTTCCTCATTAACATCGGTTTTCTTATCCATAGTTTGTTCTTGCTTGGATATTTCTTATAATTTTTGCTCTTTCACTACAGCAGTTTTGGTTTGCTCTGTGAGCAAAGGTATTGGCTTTATTTCGGACGCAGTTAATACAACTGGGCGCTGTACTTTTGTTATGGCATTCTGCGTACTTGTGGTCACCCCCACAGTGATTGCAGTAGGCTTTGTCACTGGATCATTCTTTGGCGAAATGGCCGTACTTGCAGCATCTGAAGCACTGAATGATGATGTAGTATTCTTCAGTGTTGCAGCATACCCAGTCTATATTTATTTTCTTCTGCTTGGTAAGTAGTTTCTTCAGCTTTGGTGAGACTTCGCATACCCAGTGGTTTACGTCTTGCTTTCTTCCCCATTTGTATTTGATAACGATATCTTTTCTGTATTCTTCCAGGCTGGGATATTGGTCAGCGATCCTCGGATTTTGTCGAAAGACTGCTTCTATTATTTCTTCCTTCCCAAGATCGATCGGCACGTTGTAAATGGCCATCTTCGGGAGGGACTTTTTGGGCTCCCTTGCAGTGAGGTTGTTGATTTTGTTGATTTCTTCTATTATCTTTTCTTCCTTTCCTTTTCTTTCTATCTCGACCAGGACACTTTGGTTCCTAATCTTCCTTACTTTGGTGATTCCGACCTTAAGTTCCTTTGGGTTGAGCTGTTGCTTGACCTTCTTCTTGATAGATTCGGCGTCCTCCTTCTTGTCTTTGCTCTCGATAATTATTACAGCTGAACTGGTATCTGGTTTGGACTCGGGGAGGTTTCTTTTGACTATGCCCGCGTAGGTCCCAGTTGGGTGCTGCTGCTGTTTAGTAACTTCTATTAGCTGATCCAGCTTTGTTGAGATAGTTTCCAGTTTGGTGTTGGCTGGCTTCTTGGTGGTTTTGAAGATGTTGATCATCCTGTCGAAGAATTCCAGGATACTCCGAGAATGTGTTTTCGTCCCAAATTTGGAGTTTGGGTTCTACTCCATATATTGCTCCAACTCATCCCTAATGTTGAAAAGTTCCACAATCCCGTGTTCTGGCAGCCCCTTATCAGGAGCGATTCCCTCGTCCCCACTCATAACAAAGTAAGAGAAAGGGATGGAGAATAAGAATAAGTGAAAATGAAAGGTAATGGCACTGAAAAGTGCCTTTTTACTGCTATTAGCACCCTCTAAAGTAGGGGAAACAGGGCCATCACGTGTAGGTCAGCAGCAGGAGACTAGAGGCTTGTGTACAGCAAAGATAGCGTCTAGAGCAGGGGTTCCCAATCTTTTTTATACTGCGACTCCCTTTACTGGCTGTAATTTTTTTGCGACGCCCTTCTAAAAGAAGATACCTGCGTGTAGCTCTAGCAGACATTAAAATTACTTCATTATTCAAAGAAAACTCCAAAGAATATAAAATCTTAATAATTATTATTTATTAGAAAACATAATAGTACAATTAATGAGAAGGGTGAGCTTGCTTTTCTGAGCATAACTTCTCAAATCGGGGCTGAAGTTTTGAAATCGCTACTCTCATTTCTTTTTCTAAATTTATTTGTGACCTGTATTTCGACTTGATTACTGCAACTGCAGAAAAGCCAGTTTCACACAAGTACGATGTAGTAAACGGTAAAAGAACCTTCAAAGCTGTAGTACTGATAGCAGGATATTCTTGAGAGACATTGCTCCAAAATTGAAATAGTTTGTCTTTATCAAATCGAAGTTTTAGACTCGTATCACAAGATAGTTCTAATAGCTGTTCTTCCTCGACTGTTGAAAGTGTAGATGGGGTTGGGATCGATTGGAATGGGTCTCTAATCCAGTCGTATTGATTTACATTATTTGGAAAATATGTATCAAAATGGGTGCTTAGTGCTGATAAGTGTTGGATAAATATCAATTGCAAACTTGGCTCCAGATTTTGAATAGATTTTTCTTGCAGAAAGCCATTTAAAACAGGAAAACAGTCAGTATTTCCATGCTCCTCTTCTATTTTTCTTTTCCACAACAGCAACTTTTTTTTAAACGCTGCAATTTTATCAGCCAGTTGCAGTATATGCGTTTCGTTTCCCTGCAGCGATTTATTAAGGACATTTAATTTCTCAAATATGTCGCAAAGATACGCCAGTTTTATTAAGAAGTCAGTATCTTTAAACTTTTCTGCGTCACGATGAGATTCTATCAATAAATACGTGTACAACTCATGTTTTAATTCGTATACACGTGAGAGTACGTTACCTCTCGACAACCAACGAGAGTTACAGTAATAAAGTAAAGATGTATGCTCGGCACCCAAATCTTCACAAAGCTTTCGGAAAAATCTTGCCTTCACGGGTCTTGTTTTTATAAAGTTTACCACTTTAATAATTATATCAATCACAAGATTTAATTCAGGTGAAATATTTTTTGTAGCCAGGGCCTCCCTATGTATGACGCAATGTGTCCATTTTGCATTTGGTGCCTTGGTTTTAATGAGAGCTTGAAGTCCTCCATATTGCCCTGACATCGCGCGAGCTCCATCTGTACACACACCAACACAGTTCTCCCATTGAATGTTATTTTCTTTCATGTATGAATCTATGATCGCAAACAAATCACTAGCCTTCCCGGTATCAGTCATTTCTTTGCAAAATAACAAATCCTCACATACATTTGCTCCTTCCATGTACCGCACGTAACATATTAATTGAGCGTCGTTATTACTGTCTGTCGCTTCATCCAGTTGAATGGCATATAAACCAGAAAGTTTTTCCACAATTTGCTCATTAATGTCTTCAGCTATGTCATGAATGCGACGACTAATCGTATTGTTAGAAAGAGGAATATTTTTTATTTCTTTAGCCGCCGATTCTCCAATCATTACTGATACCATATCAATCGCTGCAGGTAAAATAAGATCTTCAGCAATCGTGTGTGGTTTCTTGCATTTGGCAATACGGTGAGCGACCTTATAAGAGGCGAGCAGTGCTTTGGAGGAAATAGATGCTCTGGAAAACAAGGATGTCGACTGATGTTTCAGTTCTCGCAATTTTCTTGCAAAAAAATCTCGCGGTTTTCCTTGTAAATTACTGTGAACTGTTTCTAAATGACGTTTCAATTTATTAGGAAGCATACTTTCAGCTGCCAGCACCTTATGACAAACAACACATTGGGGTAGTTCCACATTTCCTTTGCTAACGTAAGTAAATCCAAAATCTAAATATTGGTCATCATATTTTCTGTATTTTTTTCGTTTTTCTACAGTTTCCTTTGTACTCTTTCCTGAGTCTTCAACACGTTTTCTATTTATTTGAATAAAGTTATCCATTTTACAATGCGCAATTTAAATAGAACACACTTGAAATCAAAACACTGATTCTTCAATGCTTGTAATCGACGAAAACAAAAGACTAAACGAAAGAGCGGGAAATTGGAGAAGCGGGGTGATGAGACGCATGCGCAGCGCACTCACTCATTACGTCGTGTGCAGGCGACCGGTGGGTATCGTCTCGCGACTCCCCTATGAAAGCGCCGCGACTCCCCAGGGCGTCGCGACGCACAGTTTGGGAAGCCCTGGTCTAGAGGACACTATAAAAACCGTGAAAATAGCTTTCGAAAACTTCGAATAAGGAGCTCACGAATATCGCACACAAACACATAGGGTCTCAGTTCCAGTAGATAGGGACAATTAATCAATCATTTTATTTTAACATGTAATATTACATATTTCCTGACCCCGCTGAGGCATTATCAGGAAAAAGAACAGTACAATAAATTTGATTAAGATTACAATAGATAAAGGTTAAATTACATTTATAATTATGTGTTATTTGTTACAATAAAAGTTTGAAGTTCAAGGTTAAATATTGGCATATAATTTGTTCCCAATACAGTAGAGCATTGTTTGTCCGAATCAATTGGGGACTGGGGTGGTTCGGATAACTTATTTTTCGGATAACGAATCATGTACGAAAAAATATATTAATTTATCCCATGTTGAAATTTTTCTCCGTTGCGTGTCGCTTCGCGTTGAATTTTCGTCGATGTTAAGCCTAACGAAGACTATTGTATCGTTAAAAATTATTTTTTTATTTTGTACAAACAAAATAAATATATTGAAAAATATAAAAAAGCAATAAAAAATTATACTCCAGAAGTTAATTTAATCAAAAACGTAAAATATTTGAGTA
>NW_019387049.1:154609-169970 GCF_000671375.1 Centruroides sculpturatus | reverse complement strand
GGATGTTGTTTATTACTGTTGATGATGGGAATAGTAGAGAGGCAGTCGGTGAAGATAACAATGTTCATGTGGTCGTAATGTTGCGTGGCCCAGCTGATTGCCGTATTGATTGCTGTGAGCTCTGCCTGAAAAGCGGAGCAATAGTCAGATAGCTTGTTCTGCTTGTAGTGAATCTCTTGATCATTCTGGTATGCCACAAAAGCACAGCCCACCCCACCCTCGGTTTTCGAACCATCTGTGTAGATTTGGATGTCACTGCTTTGTGGAGGGGTGGTATTTAGATAAGTCTGAACAAACGGTGGAATGGTATTAACAGGAGTGTACTTTTCCAGTTGGTTGGCTGAAATGTTGCAAGAGTGAGTTGAGATGTCATTGCCCCATTTTATGCTCCAATAGTTGTAATAAAGGTTGATAATATTCACAATTGGTGGCTTACGTGTAATGATCTGGAGGCTATTGCTCGGAGTGGTTCTGTAAGCTTTGGAGAGGAGAAGAAGGGCTTTACGTTGGGAGGAGACAAGTTTCCACTTTAAGTGGACCTTGTGTGCAGCCCACCCCCAACTACCGCAGGCGTAGGTGACTATAGGGATGTAGATTTGGTTGTATATGATACTGAGTGCTTCGGATTGTAGTCCCCATTTGTTTTTTGCCACTTTTCCGAAGGCACTGAATATATGGCCAGTGCGTTTGCAGACATCCTTGATATGTTCATCCCAGCTTAAACGATGGTCTAGAAGCACACCCAGGTATCTGATTGATTTCTCAACTTTAATACTTCTGTTATCCATTTTGATAGTCGGTACTCGTCGGTACAGGTTGGGTTTGCCTGGTTTGTTTATGACCATGGCCTTGGTCTTATTGGGGTTGAAGAGGAGTTTGTGTTCTAGACCCCACTCATGTATCCTGGTAAGTGTGTTGGTGCCCTTATTTTCGAGATGTGCACGGGATCTGCCACCAATAAGAATAAGAACATCGTCGGCAAATGCAGTGGTGCTGTCCTGGCCGAAGCTCTGGGACAAAAAGGTGTTAAAGGTTATGTTCCATAGTAGAGGACCACAGACTGAACCCTGCGGGCAGCCGCGAACAATACTTCTATTTGTGGCATTTGTTCCGTACTGTAAGTAGGCACTGCGGTTGTTCAGATAGTCCTTCAGAAGATTGTAGATATTTGCTGGGCAATTTATTGACTTTAAGTTATAGAGAATTAATGGCCACCAGGCGCTATCAAAAGCTTTGCTAATGTCGAGGCTGATGGCCAGAACATATTTGTGTTGGTTAAGAAGGCTATTGATATTATGGATTGCATGGTGGATGGCATCATTAGAGGAACGTTGGTGACGGAACCCAAATTGTGTGTCATTTAGGATGTTATTACTATCAACGTGCCAGGTAAGACGGTTGGTAATCAAGCGCTCTAGGACTTTGCCGAAGACAGGGAGGAGGGAGATTGGCCTCGATTCATCAGGACGACCAGGTTTTGGAACTGGGACAATTTTGGCTGTTTTCCATCCAGCAGGAAATATGCCATGGTGAAGACAACAGTTGTACATATTTACAATATGATTCGGTATCATTTTCCATATTTCTTTGGCTATTTTCGCATCAATTCCATCAGTGCCAGGTGATTTCCTGTCATTAAGTCTTGTGATTGCATTGTCTATTTCATGGTATTGAAAAACCGGTGCGTTATCAGTACCAATTGGGTTGTTCATCTTATGACAAATGTTTTGTAGCCAGCGTGTGTCAAGTTCCAGGTTGTCCACTATACAAAACTTGTCCATTTGCTTGTTAAGAATGTCAGGGAAGTTGCTGCTGTTGTAATTGCTGTCCACAGTAAAGATTTGAGTTTTCTTTAGTTTATTGGTACACAGTTTAGTGAGATATCCCCATGGATTGGAAGAGACAGATGTGCAGAAATCAAAAAGGCCAAGAGGAGATCTTGGCCTTTTTGATTTCTGCTTTATATAGCTTTTGGTGATCGAGAAATCGCTGCTTTAGATGAGTTCGGTTTGGTTCAGTTTTGCAATTTTGATAGGTTTTTCTCAATTTATTATTGGCTTTTCTAAGGTTAGTGAGGTTTGCATTCCACCAGGGTACTGATTTATGCTTCGGGATGGTCTTTGGGATGAATTTCTCACATGCATACCTGATTTTGCTGATGTTTCTCTCCAGAGTCTGTTCTGCTTCCTCCTTATTGTTGTATGTGTAATTATGAAGATTGTTTTGTAGATAGTCCTGCATTCCTTTTCAGTCTGAATGGGTAAGGTTGTACCTTGCATAATTAGAGATACTGGTGTTCGAGGCTTTGTCATTGGCGTTCAGAGAGTAGGAAATGTAGGCATGGTCACTAAGACTGCTCTCATCGTGAACTTTCCAGTTGTTGATAAGGTTAAGACAGTTAGGGCTGCAGACAGTAATGTCTATCCAGGTCTCACCTCGACTAGACACGTAAGTGGGTGGGGAAAGGGGATTGTTCAATACGAGCAGTCCGTTCTGTGCGAAGAATTCCTCAAATGCTTCACCGCGGCTGTCCTGTTGGTCACCCCCCGTGTTGGCGAATGGGCGTTGATATCACCAGCGATGATGATGTTGGTGTTGTTCCGTTTGTCGATAACGTACTGTAGCTGACTCAAGATATTGTGCACATCAGCCTCCTGTGGGCAATAGACATTAATGATCGTGTAGCTGAGGTTATTCAGGTAAATTTCACTACAAACCATGTGTTGATTGGAGAGGTTCTTGAGATGTAAAATTGAGAGGTTTGGGTTTGTGACGATGCTGATAGCCCAAGGGTAAGAAGTACTACCTTTGAGGATAGAATAACGAGTGGGGAGGCAAGAGGGGGTGTTATTTAGGCAGTACGGCTCCTGAACAATGATGAAATTGTACATGTGGCACTTTGTAGCTAGTAGTGAGGTGGCTGAGATACCTCTACCTAGGTTGACTTGCAGAAAACGGATGCATGTGTTATCGTTAGTAAGATTCATAGTTGGTGCGTGAAATGAGGTTGGTCTTCAGCTTAAGATAAATTGGGCAAGTGCTACTGTGTGCATTATGGTTTAACTCCGTTCTGCTGTCTTTTGTACAATTACAACAAGTGGGGTGCACATCACGAAGCGGACATTCTCTATATGTGTGCTTTCCTGCACATTGGCTACATATGCTTTCTTTCTCGGGCAGGTTTTGGTGGAGTGTCCAAATTTGCAACATTTATAGCATTGCAGGACCGGACAGAAGTCCACAATGCGACACCTGGACCACTCTATGTTGACTTTTCCTGAAGTTATGAGTAGTTTCCTCAGTTTGGGTGTGACTTCGACTATCCAATTTTTGAAGGAGCTCTCTTTCCTGCCAGTATTGAATTTCACCTTAAATTCCTCTTCAAATTGACTGCGTTCATAATTGTCTTGAATAATGGTGTTTTGATCATATATTTTTTGTGGGATCTCTTCTATATTGCATTCCTGGGGCACAGAGATGATACTGATGTGTGGTCTCCGCTTTCTTGGTAGTCGTGTGTCTAATTCGGGCAGTTTTTCTTTGATTTTAGTTTCCAAGATTGTAATGCTATCCATGTTTTCCATTTCTATTGCAATGTTACCTCCTCCAATTTTCCTGATTTTTTCAATGCCAATTCTCAATTTTGATGGTACGATGGTATTCTGTATGGACTTTTTAATGTTCTCACTGTTCCTCTCCTCTCCTTTACCATACACGAGAAGGACGTTATGGGTGGTTGTTGTCTTCTTTATGTTGTTAGGGTACTCTAGAACTTTACCCGATTTATGCGCCCTGCTATAATTCATATGTTGTTGGGAACAGGTGGAGCTTATAAGATTAATTGTGTCCAGTTTTTCTATCAGTTTGTGTTGAGTTTCAACCAGGTCTCCTCTGGGGTTGTTGTTAATTAGGTGGTCGATTTTGTTGGTTATGTTGTCAAGCTTTTCTCCTATCCTGTTTTCCTCATAGCTTGCTATGAAGATGTCAATGATGCGTTGGGCGCATCCAATAACAAAGTCTGCGTGCCCTCTACCACCAAGTTTGACGTTCCCATTTTCAGCGAGGTAGCCTTTCAGTTCGTCAAGCACGTTGTAGGCCAAGGTACGTGGATCAGATGAGGCTTCAGAGTCATTACACATTTTGTATAGTGTAGAAAGAGCCGGCCAAAAGGGTGTGATGTAGGTGTAGTAGAACAGATACCACAATGCCAAGAGACGCTGCACTGGTAAGCACACGTTAGTGATTAATCCAGGCAGGTGGGGGCTGGTCTGCCTGATTGAGGGTCTCCCCAAACAGTCCAAATGCAGACGATGGTGTCACACTTACCTCACACACACAGGCTCCTACACACAACACAAATTGGCAGGGATGACATTAAACACATAATCCAAAGTTAATATGGCACAGAACACATCAAACATGTACAGGTGTAACATCCGACAAGTATACACAGTAGCGTTGCTATTACAATTAAAAGAGTATGGAACAAACGAAATCAACCGTCGCGAAAAGCCACACACCAAACAGCTAGCTCCCGCCGAGTGGCTAACACGACCACATGGTGGACACAACCTTTGTCTATGGTGAATAATTTAAACCGAAAATTCTCGCGAACCATTTAAAAGAACAAAACCAAATTTATACAGCATTTTACATATATCTAGATAGGGACATACATTTTTCATTTTTTTTTTCATTTTGTTGGAACATCATCTTCCAAGGTGGGTCATTTGGGCCCGCTTGGTCGATTGTTCCCTTTTAATTGATCTCTACTTCACTAGGCTTTGTAGAGAATTGTACATTAAACTAGTAAATACAAATAACATTAAAATACATAAATAAGAAAAGTCGCGACAAGTTACAAGATAAAAGAACGGGCTCCGCGATACCGGAGCTAGATGAGGACCAGTTAAGGGATGTGTCATGGGCACTCAACCAGATTTAGTTGCTTTTTTCCTTTTTCCTGATGGCGTTGTAACTGTTCATTAAATTCTGTAGGGCTTCGAATAGGCTTGCTTTAATGATGATGGAGGGTTTTGTTGCAGGCCATTGCAGTCCTTCCCTGATACATAGTTGTTGTAGTTCCAGACGTTCCTTCTCCGTTTTGATGCAATCATAAATAATGTGGTCTGGATCCTTTGTCTTCCCGCAGTCCTTGCATAAGTCTGTCGAAGTGTGGCCATACTTGAAGAGATAGGAGTTGTAGTCTCCGTGGAAGCTGATAAAAGTGGAGATGAGATGGTTGATCGGCAGGTGCTTAAGGGTAAGCAGCTGGTGTACGTCGGGGAGGAAGGAAAACAGCCCCCTCCCCTTATTGGAGGAGCGCCACCTCTCTTGCCTGTTGGCCAGAAAGTGGGCCTTAACGGTGTGTTTGGTGGTAAGCCTAGACTGGACAGAATAGGCTGACCTGGTATCTTGACTGCAGGCTTCCTTGGCAAGGGCGTCGGCCCTTTTGTTGCCTTGGAGCCCTATATGAGCCCTAACCCAGCTGAAGGAGATGGAGATGTTAGTGCACATCCCTCAGTCCCCTCCAGACCTGCTGGACCAAGGGGCACTTATTCTCCACCTCTATAAGGGCTTGGAGAGCCGACATACTGTCGGTACAGATAGTTACCTGGGTTGGGACTTGCATCCGCCTAACCCAGCGGACTGCCTTCCCAATGGCGAGAAGCTTTGCTTGATAGTTGCTACACACCTTATGGAGCCTCCATTTCTGGTGGTAGACTTCATGGTTTTTGTGAAAGTACACAAAGGCAGCCCCAGTGCCCTGGGGTTCCTTGGACCCATCGGTATAGATACGCCTTTTATCTTTCTGATTGTAGTCTTTGATGCGTAACTGTGGGATATCTCTGATATGTAGGCGTTTGTTGGCTTTGACGTACGTCTCTACTTTGGCAGTGGGATCCATATTTACCGTTTGCGGAATGGTCCCGCAAATCCTGAAAAGGGAATACTCCCTGCGTTGTAGTACTTCAAGATCCATGGAAAGGACACCCGATAGCACATGTAGGGCTTTGTTGGAAGTCGTCCTGTAGGCTTTGGTGAGCCTAAGTAGCATCTTACATTGTAGCGAGAGGAGCCTCCGCTGGATGTGGGCCTGGGTTGCCGTATGGCCCCAAGCGACGGCCCCGTAGGTGACCATGGGAACCACTGCCGCAAGGTAAATGGACCTGAGAGTCTCGCCTGAGACACCCCAGTCCCGCCTGGCCACCTTGGCACACCAGGTGAAGAGGTTCCCCACCTTGTCCCTCAGGTACTCCACGTGCTGAGTCCATCCAAGCTTGTTGTCTATGATGACTCCTAGGTACCGTATGGTATTCTCGATGTTAATCATGGTTCCATTCATGTGGATCGATGGTTGTCTTCTGTCGATTTTGTATTTTGTTAGGATGATGGCCGTGGTCTTGGAGGGGTTAAACTTTAGTTTGTTTTCAGTACCCCATTGGTTGATTTTCTCAAGGATGTAGTTAGTCCTCTTTTCCATCCTACTTCTGCTGTTTTCAGCAATGATTATGATCAGGTGATCTGCATATGCAGTGACGTGCGTTCCTTCTAGGAAGCTCTGCCTCAATAGATCGTCTATTATCATACTCCAGTACAGAGGCCCAGAGCATGAGCCCTGCGGGCACCCCATGGTTACCTCCTTGGTAACACTGGCCGTCCTGTGACTCACGATAGCCTTTCTGTTAGTAAAATAGTCACAAATTAGGGAATAAAGGTTTCCAGGGCACTGCTTCCTCTCAAGCTTAGAGAGTAGGAGAGGCCACCAGGCATTGTCAAAAGCCCCCTGGATATCTAGGCTGACTGCCACAGTCCATGGGGCGTTGTTCCGACAGTTCTTCAGTTCGCTGACTACTCTATGTATAGCATCCTCTGCACTGAGGCCCTCCCGGAAACCATATTGCCTATGGTCCAGCGGGTTTTCTTCTTTAAGCCACTCTGTGAGCCTTCTCGTTATAAGCCTGTCAAGCAACTTGCCCAACAGAGGAAGGAGACAGACCGGCCGGTAACTTTTGGCCTGGTCCGTGGGTTTATCTTTACCCTTGTGGAAGGGTTTATCTTACCTTTACAGTGGAATAACGTTTGCAATCTTCCAGTTCCCTGGGAAGATGTCATGCCTAAGGCAGCAGTTGCAGAGGGAGTGTAAGAGGGTTGGTAGCCTTTGGTGAATGTTGTCCACCACTTCTTTGGTAATGCCATCCAGCCCTGGTGCCTTACCACTTTTGAATTTCTTAAGGGCCCAGTTCACTTCTTCGCACGTGAATTCTGGTTGGTCTTTACCCTCGGATTTGTATTTAAGGCTCTGCCTAAGTTGGGCGTGGCCTGGATTGTCATTTTGCTGTCTGTCATTTTAAAAAAGTCATCCAGGAGAACTCGCAGACAGTCTTCCAAGTTTGTTGAGTGAGTACCCTGGTTGTTTTTGATATCTACTAATTGTAATTTTTTCCTGAGCTTTCCCGTACCCATCTTGTACAGGATGCACCAAGGATTTTGAGAGCAGTTTGTACAGAACTTTTGCCAACTGCTAAGTTTGGCCTTTTTAATATGGGTCTTATACTTATACTTATTTTTATATGGGTCTTATACTTTTTAATATGTTTGTCCAGGTAGTCCTCTCTCCATTGCTTCAGTCGATCATGGTCCTTACACTTTTGATACCTTCTCCGTTTGGCGTTGAGTTTGCTTTTATGGACTTGCAGTTTGTTGTCCCACCACTTTACAATTTTATCCCTTTTCCCATATTTTGGAATATGACGATTCACGGAGTCTGCCAGGGTCTTGTTAAATTCATGAAGGCTCTCTGTTGCTTGAGTCGGGTTGGAGACTACGTTGAAATCGAAAGTTTTCAGGTTGTTGCAGATTCTGTCCCAATCAGCGAGGCGGATGTTGAATTTGTTGATGTTTTTGTCTTGACGAACGTCGGTAATCCTGTAGCTGATATAACGATGGTCTGATAGAGTGATCGAGTCCAATACCACCCATCCTGAAATGTTCCTGAGGGCCAGGTGGTTGCAGATAGTGATCTCTACATTAGATGATCTGTTTGAGCTTTCGAAGGTTGGTAGGTTGGCTGGTTTGTTAAGGATATAAAGATCTTTTCTCGTTGAGGAAGGCTTCAATGAGGTCTCCTCTGTCATCAGTCTCCTCTTCATACCAGAGGTACGCATGTGCATTCACGTCTCCTCCGATGATGATGCGGTGAGTGACCTTATATTTATCCACAACTAATCTTATTTCTGCGAGGGCGTGCGCCATATTGGCGTCCATGAGGATGTAAACATTTCCCACAATCCAGTGGTAAGTGCCGCCCGTAATTTCCATAAAGGTCTGATAGTTGCTGCAGTACTTGGTTAGCAGCAGGCAACTTATGTTTTCGTTTAAGATCCCTATCATAGTCCAGGGTGCTTCACCTGGGCAGTGGTAGGCTTGTTTCATTTTTATAGGCCATCCAAAAGGAGTGTTTTCCCTTTGGTACAACTCCTGGACAATTAAAATATCAGTTCCGCCAGTGGAGTCTGCCACCAGTTGCGATACCACCGCAATCCCCCTTCCTAGATTCACTTGCAGGAATTCTAAGCAGAGGTTAGTAGATTGCCGGCTGCAGCTTTTGAATATGGTCGTATTATCCATAATCTGTTCTGGATATTATATTCTTAATTATTTTTGTTCATTCGACACAGGTGTTTTGGTTAGCCTTGTGCGCAAAGTTGGGCGATTTGTTGTGGATGCAGTTAATATGGCTGGGGGCAGTGCCTTTATTTTTGCACTCCGAACACTGGTGGTCGCCCCCGCAATGATTACAATATGCCCATTCACTTTTGCATTCACATGCAAAATGCCCGTATCTGCAGCAGCAGTAGCATTGTATGATACTGTAATGTTCTTCTACATTGCATCTCACCCATTCAATATTAACCTTTTTTAGTTTAGTCATGATCTGTTTAAGCTTGGGAGCCACCTCACAAACCCAATGGTTGACTACTTTCTTTTTCCCCCACTTGAATTTCATTGTTATTGCTTTCCTGTATGCGTCCTGACTACCTTTGTAGTGGTCTGCTATACTGCTGTTCTGTTCAAAAAAGGCATCAATTATTGCCTCTTTGTCCATCGTGGCAGGTACATTGTAGATAGCCACCTTGGGTTGAGTTCTTTTTGGTTCCCTCATCGTCAGGATGTTGATTTTTTGGACCTCTGTTATGAGGTTTCCTTCGGTGTCTCTTCTCTCAAGCTCGAGGAGTAGGCCCTTATTGCAAATTTTCCGCATTTTAGTGATGCCAACTTTCAAGCTTTTGGGATCAATTTGCTCCTTGATCCTCCGCCTGATGGTGTCTGCGTCCTCAGTTTTGTCTTTGGTTTTGACAATAATCACCACTCCCTGCCTGGGAGTCGGGGCTCTACCTGCTTTAACTTTCTCTGCGAAAGAGGGCTGCGGTAAATGCCCCTTGCTGGTTTGTTCAATAATCCTATCAATCCCTGCATGGCAAAGAGAAAAGGAGATTCAACGGGTGAAAACTGTGAAAAATGTATCTTATCCAGAAGCCCGTCGCATGGTCACTCCAAGTGCACCATTGCAGCAAAAGACATTTGCTGCAGTTTTGAAATCTACTAAGACATGTGGGGTTCAAACAGATATTTCTGTTTCCCCAAGTGAATCTCTTACCCGCCATGCAAAGTGTTTATTGATCCCATCTGCACAAACAGAAGAAAAGGAGAACACAAAGGCCAAAATTTCTGTAACTAAAACCGGGATAACAACCAGAAATATGGGTTCTAAAAAAGCCAGTAAGAACCCACTTAACAAACAAAAAGTAAAATCAGCCCTTTCTAGAGTCTCAAAAAAATCAGAAGCTCAATCTATGAGCGAGTTTTCTGACATATCTGACGAAGAGCCTAATATGGAGGTGACAAAACCAACGTCACCTCCAAAAGAAAAACCCCCTGTTAAATTAAAGAGGGATAACCTCGCTAAGAATGCTGCCTCAAACACATAATGGGTTATAAAATAACCCAATGGAACTGTCGTGGTTTTCGCAACAACTTCTCTGACATTAAACACTTGACATCATCTACCCAATCTCTCTGCGTGGCACTCCAGGAAACTTATTTAAAACCTGGAGAAAATATTTTTTTAAAAGGATTTGATCTATACCGCAAGGATGATGATAGCCACAACCGTGCCAGTGGAGGTGTGGCTATCCTGGTTTCAAATCGCACTCCATCCTCACCGGTACAAATAACCACTGATTTGCAAGCTGTGGCAGTCAGAATTTCAATTGGAGTAACTGTCACAGTTTGCTCTATATACTTGCCACCAGATGTCAGAGTCAATGAGGATGAATTGGATGCATTAGTTGAACAGCTGCCAACACCATTCCTTTTACTTGGTGATTTTAATGGTCACAATCCTATGTGGGGCAGTCCTGACATCAATCGTCGAGGCAGGGCCATTGAGAGATTTATCGGCAATCAGGAAATATATTTATTTAATACCGGAGAAGTGACATACTTCCATGCCCCAACAAGAACATTCACTGCAATTGATCTTTCATTAGCGAGTCCAAACCTGTTTTCAGCATTTTCATGGGAGGTTGGATCTAATCCACTCTCTAGTGACCACTTCCCAATATTTCTAAAATACCAAGGCAGAGAAAGCTGTGAAACAGCCCGTCCACCACGCTGGAAACTGGAAACTGCAGATTGGCCTGCATTCTCCTCTTTGGCTAACATCACTGAGGAAATGGTCAATACTGCAGATATCAATGATGCAGTTGAGGTTGTCACTTCCAGTATCATTCAGGCAGCCGAAAAAACAATGGGGAAAACATCAACTAGATATCCAAAACATCCTAAACCATGGTGGAACCAGAATTGCGAGGCAGCATTTAAAGCACAAAAGAAAGCATGGGGGATTTTCAGAAGATACCCCACTGCTAGAAATTTGATTGCTTTTAAAAAAGCAAAGGCAAATGCCAGAAGAATAAGAAGGCAAAGCCAAAGGGATTCTTGGAGGAAGTATGTTTCTAGCATAACATCTTCCACTAGCTCAAAAGCAGTCTGGGATAAAATCCACAAAATTAATGGGAAATATGCTTCTCACTCTCTGTCCATGCTGGAAAATAATGGCACAATAATAAGCGATATACAGGGTATTGCTGATACGTTGGGTGAAACGTTTTCTACTTCATCCAGCAATATTATGTATTCAAAGGATTTCCAAGCTTACAAAGTGCAAAAGGAAAAGCAACATTTAAACTTCCACTCCTCATCTAATGAGGAATATAATGTGCCATTCACTAGAATCGAATTACAAACTGTGATTTCTCGTGCAAAAAATAGTGCTGTAGGCCCGGATAAAATCCACTACAGCATGATTAAAAATCTTTCGAACAATTCTCTTTGTAATCTCCTGCATCTGTTTAACAGAATATGGACAGAAAATACTTTTCCTGACTCTTGGAGACTATCAATTATTATCCCTATTCCAAAACTTGGTAAAGACCACAAGAATCCCTCTAATTATAGACCAATCTCTCTGACAAGTTGCCTGTGTAAACTCTTTGAGAGGATGGTAAACAGACGACTGATGTTCCTCCTAGAGGAAAAGAACTATTTTTCACCACATCAGAGTGGATTTCGTAGGAACAGAAGTACCACGGACAATTTAGTAAAACTTGAAACATCTATACGCGAAGCGTTTGTTAGACGACAGCACTTAGTGTCTGTTTTCTTTGATATAGAAAAAGCCTACGATCGCTGCTGGCGTTACGGAATACTTCGTGATTTACATGAATTCGGATTGCGGGGTAATTTGCCAGTTTTTATAAAAAACTTTCTGCAGAATCGAAGATTCCAAGTTAGGATGGGCAACACACTATCTAGGTCTTTCGTCCAAGAAGAAGGTGTTCCTCAAGGATGTATTTTGAGTGTGACTCTGTTCCTAATTAAAATTAATAGCATAGCTAACTGCCTTCCGCCCAGTGTGAAACACTCTTTGTATGTGGATGACTTTCAGATCTCCTGCCAGTCTAGCAACATGAGTTTCATTGAGAGACAACTGCAAACCTCCCTAAATCGCATAGAAAATTGGTCCAAGATCAATGGTTTTAGTTTCAACATAGAGAAGACATCGTGCATCCACTTTTGCCGAAGGCGTGGTTTGCACCTGGATCCCGAAATGTATTTAAATGGGGTTAAAATTCCAATTGTGAATGAGACTAAGTTTTTGGGTGTTTGTTTTGACAAAAAACTGACATTCTTGCCACACTTGCGCAACCTGAAGAGTAGATGTTTAAAATCTCTAAACCTTTTAAAGGTATTATGCTGCTCATCCTGGGGAGCAGACAAAGTTTCTATGCTCAGGATTTATAGGGCCCTTGTTCGCTCTAAGCTGGACTACGGATGCATTGTTTATGGGTCTGCGCGAGAATCTACTCTTCGGATACTGGATCCAATTCACCATCAAGCTTTGCGTTTGTGCACTGGTGCATTTCGAACTTCCCCTGTACAAAGTTTGTATGTGGATGCTTATGAGCCTCCACTATGTCTTAGGAGAGAACAGTTGTCTCTTTCTTATTATATAAAACAGAAATCTTATACTAAACCTTCAGTTGATTGTACAGTATCAGATACTCAGTTGAAAAGGTTATTTGAAGCTCGCCCAAGTAGTGTCCCTACATTCAGCATAAGAATGGAGAATGTAAGCAGCGCGATTGACCTTAACACAAGCAACATTTCACAGGTTGAAGTTAATAGTATTCAACCTTGGTCAACCCCTGAGATAAATGTTGACTTTAGCTTAAAGCAGTTTCCTAAGGAATCCACTCCAGACTATATCTACATACAGCACTTTGCAGAAATTCAACACCAAGACAAGAATTTAATTCCTATTTATACTGACGGTTCTAAATCGGATGAATATGTTGGCTCAGCCTTAGTTTGCCAGGATGAAATCTTGGCAGAACAAATTGAATTGAATTCATCTATCTTTACTGCAGAGCTGCACGCTATCTATCTAGCTTTAAAGTATGTAATCAGAAAAGGTCATCGTTGTTGCGTTATTTACACTGACTCAGTTAGTTCCCTTCAGGCTTTAATTTCATGTGAACCTAGTTCTCACTCCATAGTGATTAAAATTCGAAAACTGTTTTGCCATCTTCTTGCAAGGAATTTCTTTATAAAATTTTGCTGGGTCCCAGGCCATGTAGGTATAAGAGGAAATGAAGAAGCTGATGCAGCTGCAAAGTCAGCTAGTCCTTCACAGCATACAATGTGTATTGAAGGAGGCGATTTGAAGCTAGTCATTAAGAAACGACTAGTGGCAAGATGGCAAAATATGTGGAATGCACAAATCCACAATAAACTACATGAGATCAAACCTATGATAGAAAATTGGACACATAAGAAACCTTACGACAGGAGATCTGAGGTTATTTTTACTCGTCTGAGGATTGGACATACTCGGTTGACTCATCAATACCTTTTGAAGGGTGAAGAGCAACCAGTATGCCAGTATTGCAACTGCTTACTAAGTGTTAAACACATACTGCTCAACTGCTCTGCCTTTGAGATCAGTCGTAGACAGCATTTTGGAAATGCAACTTTCAAAGATATTCTGGGCCAGAGACCAAATCATTATAATGTATTGGACTTTTTAAAAGTCATTAATTTGTATAAAGAAATTTAATTAATCAATTATTTATTTATATATTTATTTCATTTTTGCATGTTGTTTTTCGTTTGTACTTAATATGTGTATATTTATTTTTGTTGTTGTTGTTTATTTATTTATTTATTATGCTTAAAATTTTTTTAACCATTTGCCTTGGCGCAGCATGGCCTATACGGCTCTTGTGCCAAAAAACAAAAACCAACCAACCTGAAGAGGTCCAGGACTGCCTTGGAGTGGGTCTTAGTCCCAAATTTTGAGTTATGGTTAGTTTTCATATATTTTTCCAGAGTCTCCCTAATAGAAAGGAGCTGAACCAGCCCCTCATCGGGCCGTATCGTGCCTGTGGGGACGTCCTCCTCCCCACACATGGCCAGAGACCCAGGGAGGGAAGAGAGACAGATAGCAAAAGAATGGCAGTGAAAACTGCCTTTTATTGGACTGCTCTTAGTACCCCCTTAAGAAGGGGGAAAACAGGGCAACCATATTTCAAGAGTTTTTTCCACATTAAATTCCTATCTACAGTATCGAAAGCTGAGTACAAGTCAACAAAAAATGCATAAACTTTTCTCCTTTTTTTCATTAATGTCTTAGTAATAAGAGTATGCAGAATAAAAATATTGTCCAGCGTAGAATATTTTTCACGAAATCCGGCCTGATTCTCAAATAAAACATCGTTTAAATTTAACCAGGTAATCAACCTATAATACAATATATTACAAAATATCTTTGACACACAGTTCAGTAAAGAAATTCCTCTGTAATTACTAGGGATCAACTTAGATCCATTTTTATATACTGGACATAAAATAGCACTACTCCAATCTTTTGGGACTTCCCCAGATCTTAAGATCCTATCAAAGCTTCTAAGCAATATCGGAAAAACAGAATCCATTCTCCAAAATTCAGAAGGTATCCCATCATCCCCAGGCGCAGTACCAACTTTAATTTTATTTAAAACATAACTCAATTCAGAGTTCAAAATATTGCTTCTTTGAGACTACCCAAATCACAGGTTGTCTTTACCCGGACTTTGAGGCTACCGCTAGGGAGGGTCTGGATAGATTTTACACCTATGTTTAAGGTTCTAGGATCTATGTTTTCTTGGAGGGAGTCCATGACCTCTTCTGGGCACAGTCTCTCTCCCTCGGCAGTTTCAATTGGCTCTATGATCAAGTCCTTATTAGAGTTTTGTTGGGAGGCATTGCTCATCACTTCACTGATCATATTGGTTGTTTGACTACAATTAAATTTGCTTTTTTTTTACTATGCTAGCGTAGCTTTCTTGGTTGGTTTGCGGTTTAGATCGTAGAGCAAGCACCATCCCGTATAGGCTATTAGCCACTGCATGCATGTTCATGGCCGCCTCCCGTACGCCTTTTCGGCCCTTGGTAGTTATAGTACCCTGTGAATTCGACGGAATAGTTTCCATAATAATGTTAAGACTGGCTGTGAGTTGTTCGAATAGGTCCTTTTCTGGGAAAGCCATGATGAGAATCACGTGAAAGCCGTCAAGCAGCTACAGACGCTGATCGGCGGAAGGAGCACGAAGGGTGAAGTGAGCCGACCACGTGCAAAGGTCAATGACCTTTCACTTCTTTGTTCAATGAAGATATGAAAACTAGTATAACTTTAAAACTATTAACCGTGGCGACACAGAAATTTATACAGACGAAGACAAGGGTATGGCCAAAG
>NW_019387049.1:150679-152932 GCF_000671375.1 Centruroides sculpturatus | reverse complement strand
AAATTTGATTGCTTTTAAAAAAGCAAAGGCAAATGCCAGAAGAATAAGAAGGCAAAGCCAAAGGGATTCTTGGAGGAAGTATGTTTCTAGCATAACATCTTCCACTAACTCAAAAGCAGTCTGGGATAAAATCCACAAAATTAATGGGAAATATGCTTCTCACTCTCTGTCCATGCTGGAAAATAATGGCACAATAATAAGTGATATACAGGGTATTGCTGATACGTTGGGTGAAACGTTTTCTACTTCATCCAGCAATATTATGTATTCAAAGGATTTCCAAGCTTACAAAGTGCAAAAGGAAAAGCAACATTTAAACTTCCACTCCTCATCTAATGAGGAATATAATGTGCCATTCACTAGAATCGAATTACAAACTCTGATTTCTCGTGCAAAAAATAGTGCTGTAGGCCCGGATAAAATCCACTACAGCATGATTAAAAATCTTTCGAACAATTCTCTTTGTAATCTCCTGCATCTGTTTAACAGAATATGGACAGAAAATACTTTTCCTGACTCTTGGAGACTATCAATTATTATCCCTATTCCAAAACATGGTAAAGACCACAAGAATCCCTCTAAGTATAGACCAATCTCTCTGACAAGTTGCCTGTGTAAACTCTTTGAGAGGATGGTAAACAGACGTCTGATGTTCCTCCTAGAGGAAAAGAACTATTTTTCACCACATCAGAGTGGATTTCGTAGGAATAGAAGTACCACGGACAATTTAGTAAAACTTGAAACATCTATACGCGAAGCGTTTGTTAGACGACAGCACTTAGTGTCTGTTTTCTTTGATATAGAAAAAGCCTACGATCGCTGCTGGCGTTACGGAATACTTCGTGATTTACATGAATTCGGATTGCGGGGTAATTTGCCAGTTTTTATAAAAAACTTTCTGCAGAATCGAAGATTCCAAGTTAGGATGGGCAACACACTATCTANAACTTAAAACTTAGAATAAATATTTGATCTATATTTAGATTTATTTTGTTAGAACATCTTTTCATTAAGATAGTTAAATTGTCACCAATGTAAATATTTTAAAGACTGCATATTATTCATGACAAAACTATAAGAGTTATTATTTAGCAAAATTTCTTATTTATAATTTTTATCATTTAATTATATATTATATAGAGTATATAAATGGCTGAAGCTTAATAAATTTATAAATGATTGTATATAAGTTATTGACAAGACTATCTCTTGTTTATAAAATCGTACTGCTGTTTTTTGTTACCAGTATAGAGGTATGAAGGAGTACATGTCAAGAGTTGATATTTGGCACAGAGTATTAGGTGCCCAAATCATTTGCACATAAAAAAATCCAGACTTGTAGGTAGTCAGAGAACCGAGTCAAAATAAAATACAAAATAGCAACCCTCTTCTACAAACAGGCAAAACAGGCACCTCACCCCACCAAAGTCATGTGGGGAGAGTACCACCCACAATCATTCTAAGAAGGACCTTAGGACTGAACACGTAGTTTCTTCTATGTTAAATAAAATTTGTAATCTAATTTTGTAAATTTGGGAGTTCTTCAAATCTGACGTTAAAATGGTTTTATGTCGTTACAAGTGGGTTTATTTAACATTATCTAGCATAGTAAAATCGTGGGACTGATAAAAATTTGACATTATATTAGGGTTGTCATTACATCCGATGACATTATAATCAGTTAAACTGTATATTGTTTGTGCAAAATAAAAAAATAAATTCGGACGATACAATAGCCACGATTGATTTTTCAAAAACGGGAAATTTTCATTACGCATCGACAAAAATTCAACCCGGGCTGACATGCAACGGAGAGAAATTTTGAAATTAGATAGGTTAATTTCATAAAAAATGCATCGTGGCCAGCAAAGTTTGAACGATCGTGCCCAAAAGCAGCGCTACCAAAGAAGATTGGAGAATGAGAATGAGACCCACCTTGAGCATCAAAGTGATTTCTCCACTTAGTAGTGAGTCTCCGAGACATGGTCTTGTCCCAAATACAGTTTTGCCATTTTACTTGTATATATATAATTATTGTAATTTTAAATAAAATAAACCAGAAAACATAATAATAATAATAACTCTCCTGTGGTCACCACCTGGTCGTGGTGGGAGAGCCCAGTAGTTTTACAGATCCATAGGGCAATGCAGGCTGGAGCACAAGCTCCTGGTAGGGACACCCATGCCAGTAAGGTCTATGGGGAGAAATGAAGCTAAGAGTGACCACACACCCACATTCTGTGGAGATAATCA
>NW_019387049.1:126496-148419 GCF_000671375.1 Centruroides sculpturatus | reverse complement strand
ATTCCAAACACTCACAATGTACAAAACACATGCACTGAAAAAATTAGCAAGTACACAGAACTTGCCCAGGAAATCAGGCATCTGTGGAGGATGGATAGGGTGCTTATTGTACCTGTCGTTCTCTCCTGTATAGGTGTGATACCACACACGCTACACAAAAGCCTGGGAACATTACAATTGAGTAGAAATACATACATCACACTACAGAAGGCCACTATATTGAATATATGCCACATTGTTAGGAAATTCCTGAATACAGTCACAGACACACACATTTAATTTTAGTTTTGTTTTGGTTGCTATGCCTTGACTCTGGTCCGGCATAGTACACAGCCACCGGTGTGTACCGAGTATAACCCACTAAACCCAACATAATAATAATAATAATAAGTACCGTGGGTGATCAGTTAACGAACAGATCGGATAACGAACAATTCGGACAATGAACACTTCACTGAACAAACACAAGAAGAAGGGACGTAAATAACGAATACCAATTGGTCTTCCTTTGTCTTCAGGCAACAATTCGAAACTTTTCAGAGTGCGGGAGACGTCGACATCGACGTTCTACCCAGTATATACTGATCGGATAGTATTCCCCCGAACTTTGAAACTCTCCCTTGTAATTGCAGCCTTTTATATTTCTGACAGAAACAATTCTTTTATGTTTTCTTTTGAAAATGCAGATTTATGCCGATATCTGCTATTAAACATCTTTTGAAGAAGTGGGAGGATGTCAGAACAACGGTCTTAAAATGGCATCCAAACCAGATTGAGGTTAATAGACCTAGAGATCTCTACAATTACAATGCTATTAATGAAAAATCATGAAGAAGACAGAAAAGCAGTCGACATTGGACAGATTCTTTAACCCCCCACAAACGGAAAAAACATGACTAATAAAAATGCAAGACCATGTATATATGTATTTGTATTATTACATGTGAATAAATGTAGTAAGAAAGTATATATTTTTTATTTTTTTTGGGGGGTCTCCAGAACAAATTAATCAAATTCCCATAGAAACCTATGGTAAATCAATAATCAGTTAACAAACAATTCGGATAGTGAACAAAGTCTTGGAACGGATTATGTTCATTAACCGATCACCCACTGTATATATACATAATTATTATTACTAATTATATAATTGCCTGTATATATATATATATATATATTTTATATTATATTTATTTATTTATTTATTTTTATTTTCAGATTTGTTTGCAGATTTAAGTTTTAGTGATTCTACATCTGATAATGATGATAATCTTGAAATTATAGAAAATAAACAAGGTGAATCAAAAAATGAAAAAATATTACATCCATCTCTATATGATAAAGTTATTAAAACAGATGGGAATAATTGTAATGATTTTGTTAGTTCTGATGATGACTTGAATTTTGAACCTTATGTTCCTTCAGTAATTGATAGAAAGTTTTCTGTTGATGAAAATCAGTTTAAAAGACCTCCATTAAACAGAAGATCTGTGTCATTAGATATATCTAGTCCAATAAAACATACAACTGTTAATGAAGCTACAAATTCTAACTCTAAAGAAAACTCAGAAAATTTATCATCAAAACCTAATACAAATCTTTTAGTCCCTGACATAAAAAAGAATTCTTCAGAAAGTGAATGGGACAGTGAAGATTCCTATAACAGCAATGATAATAAAAATCTTAAAAATTCAAAAACAGAAGATTGTGTTGATGCTGTAACACAGAATACTAATAATACAGATAAAGAATTAAATATGTTAGAATCAAAGAAAGTAATTTTATCTGAAAATGAAAATTATGTTGAACCAGAATCAATTAATCCTGCAGATTTAAAAGATCAGACATTGGAAAAATCTAACTCTTTAAACAGTGATAAAGATTTTTCAAGCAGTGAAAACTCTAAAAATGTTAACTCTGGTCAGGTAATTAAAGAGCTCTTTTTATTTCATAATTATATTCGTTACGTACAAAACAAGTAGATTGATTATATATATATATATATATATATATATATGTGTGTGTGTGTGTGTGTGTGTGTGTATACATATACATTTCAACTTTTAAATTCATATGGTTGTTTTTAGACAGATCATTGGAGTACATTAGGCAGATTTGGAACAATGCAAGGAAGAGATGAAATGTGGGAAAATAATGCTAAAATTATCAAAAATTCTGGTAAGTAAAAAAAAATATATTTTTGATTTATATTTTTAAGAAATTAATTATTTTATATCAATGACAGTATTTCCATAAATATTAATAACACAAAATTTTTATTTTTTCATTAATTAACATTTGAAATTAATATGAAAACAAGTTGGTGGATTTATTTTATAAACTATCTAAGAACTTTCAATGAATGTAGAATAAAAATTATACTTTATAATTAATTTCATATTAAAAGAGAACAAACTAAATCATAAATTCTGAAAAAGTAATATAAAAATTTAGTTTTATAAGCATTTCCTCCATCTTCTCTAAGATCAACATTATTAATTATTGATGGTTTATCAGAATAACAAGTTTGAAATGAAAAATTTTAAATAATATTTTATATACATAATCTCAAATGTTGTAAAATGGTAATTATGATATCATATTTTAAAATTCTAATGTACTAAATTAAATAAACAATTTTTGAATTTTGACGAGCCATAGCAATGATAATACTCACTCAAATGAATATATCAGAATATTTTAATCTTAATCCTAAATGAAATGTTTAAAATATGCTTTTAGTTTAATAATCTTAAGAGTAAATTTCAAATTAAATTTGTACTATATTTGACATCTATGTCTCTATTTAACTCTTATTAGATATGTTTTATTCAGGTTCATTTGAAACACATTATTCTAACTCAAAAATTGTTTTATTAACATTACATTGTGAAATTTATTAATAGAAATGATTTTAACCAACAAAGTAATAAGAGAAGACCAATGAAAATATTATCTCTTCTACTGTTCTAATGATTTGAGATTAACACTAACTGACCTCTCTGAGATCAACACAGTTTTAAGAAAAGAACTTTTTGGAACTTTTTTAAAATTATTTTTGTGTTTTTTCTTCTCATCTCTCTATTGGTTTTAGATGTTACTCTTTTAAAGATTTGGATAATCAGTTATTATTTAGTCAATTTTTAATATATCTTTCTTTAGATATGTTTGATTTGATTAATTAACCTTCCATTAGACACACCTCTGAAAGTAACAAAGCTGAGCTCAAGTATCTGATAAATAACCTTTCTGATTTCTTTGCACATAACATGCTATTCTTTATATTCATGCTATACATGAATATAAGGGTATAATAAATGAACTATGTAAACAACACATTTTTGTGTTAAATTTTATGATCTTATATACCATTTCTGATGATCAGCTATTATATATACTCATAAATAAAGATCATATTGTAATCTATAACTAATGTGTTTAATATCCTTCAGAGGCTAGCAGATATTACAACAATTTTAAAAGACTAAGCTGTACATTCCATAATAGAATATAATCATTATTCAGCTTTATTTAGCATTATGATTTAGTTTTTCATACAAACAGTAATGTTTAAATCATCTAATTTTTCTTTTCTAAAGTTCATTTGTTGTTCCATATTTCAAGGCATCTAAATGTTATTGTTGGAATACATATGAATAAATTGTAATAAAATATGTGTTAATATTATTACAGAGTGTTATGTTATTGGAAATTATCTGAATGATCATTGTCAGTTGTGTATATTTAAATATATATATAATTATAAAATTAAGGATTTATACAGAATTATATAATTTAATAAATCAATTATTATTTTAAATAGGGTTTGGAATTTAATCAAACCTTGATTTATAAAATAAATTTTATGTATNAAAGACACAAAAATGTAACTCTCTTATTCAATACATAATAAAATTGTTTTCATTTTATTTCAATATTTTATAGTTTAGTTATTTAAAATATATTTTTTGTAAATATAAAAGACACAAAAATGTAACTCTCTTATTCAATACATAATAAAATTGTTTTCATTTTATTTCAATATTTTATAATTTATTTATTTAAAATATATTTTTTATTTATTAAACTTACTACCAATTTTTCTTAGGTGAATTAGGTGATAATCTTAGCAAAAATGATGTATCAAATGTTAAAGATGAAGATGAAATTGACAATATTAATGAAAATGAAAAAGTTAAAGTTGCATTGTGTGATGATGATAAAATTAGCATTAATGTAGATAAAAAAGAAGTTGAAATTGATAAAGTTGAACTGAACAAAGCAGAAAATAAAATAACAGATCTTGAAGATGAATCTCAACATTCAGAACAAAATAAACAAGAAGAAAAATTAGATGATTTAAATCATTTCAAAGAGGAGGAAAAGTCTGTTGTTTTTAGTGAAAATAGCAAAAGTTTTGAAATAGAATCTGAAATAGATTTCGTCACCAACTTAGAAGAGGAAATTTTGGAATCAAATTTAATTTTAGAACAAAATGAAATGAAGTCTTCTGACTTTCAAAACAACAAAGAGGATTTTGAGAACCCTTCATTGTGTGATAATGATCTTATTGAAATGGAGTTAACAAAGGCAGAATTAGATGAGAATAAAACTATTAAAGAATTGAGTAATAAAGATAATATTGAAATTCTTGAAGAAAAACTGGAGATTAATATTCTTAATTCAGACGAATTTAAAGAAACAGAAAAAGTTTTTTCAGATAGAGACATTTATGATGATGAAAATTTTGGATCAGAATTTGATTTAAATGTGATTAAGCAAGATAAAGAGAGTGACTTTTTAATTTCACAAAAAGATAGAGACAGAAAACAACCTTCTGATATAGATGAATTAAATTATAATGAAGCATCCTTTTTATATGACATTGAATATGATGACAAAACAAAATTAGAATTAAAAATAACAGATAACATAAATGAAAATATATGTACAGGAGAAAGAAAATTATCAACAGATATAAATAAAAGCATAGATTCTGAAATGATAATTAAATTAGATAATGAAATAAAAAATGACAGTTCAACATTTGTAACTAATGGAACAATGGCAATTGAGAAACAAAAAGGTCTATCAGATTTAGAAGAAAAGTCCAATTCTAGTAATTTCAGTATTGAAATAAGTAATGATGAAAATCAAGAAAATAAAACAGATAAAGAAGTAATATTAAATATACCTGATGATGATATAGAAAAATGTGATGATAATGCTGATATTGGATTTTCCACAAGTTTAAATAACCATAATTCTAGTGAAATAAATTCTCATGAAAATGTTAGTAATAATGTTAACCAGTTTAACAAAGTTATTAAAATGTGTGAATTAAATGAAAGAGATGATGTCAGAATGTCTTCTTTTGATGATGAACATAATTCTGAGATTGATAACAGTCATAGTTTATTAAGTACAAATGATAACTCCTTTAATAAATATATAAGTCATGAAATTACAAATAAAGCTTTGCCTTATTTAAGTCTTTTAGAAACACAAAATCAAAATACATCTTCTGATGATTATCTTGAACAGATAAGTAAAAATTTAATTCCAAAGTTAACATTCAGAAGGTTAAGTGTAGACCAATTAATTAATGGTGTTTTAGATCCACCACAAAATAAATGTGTAAGGAGAAAAAGCTTTAATGAATTAAGTTCTTCAAAAGATACTTTTTCCAATCATTTAAACAAAACTTCAAAGCTTTTATTAAGACAGAATCACTATGAAGATGATGATCATTCTGAAGAAGAAGTAAGTGTAAAAGAATCAAAACAAAACAGTCAAAAGTTAGGCAAACAAGAGAGAAGTTTTAGTTCAGGAAATGATCACTCAGAAGGTCTTAATTATATTACTGCACATAGAAAGAGTGAAGATAAAAGTAAATCTAATTTGCTCAGTTTATATCAAGATTCAAAACAAATTCAAAGTGGCAGAAGATCAAGTTATTCTAATGAAAATGAAGAATTTGTAAGACAAAGAAATAATCTGCATCCCTTATTGGGAAATTTACTTGCATCTAGTAGTTGGGAAAGTTGGTATAGTGGAACTAATCACAGGCAAATGAGAAGATTAAGTATGAGTGTGATTAACTCTAAACCATCAGATTTCTTAGAACAAATTCCAGAGAAACCAGAGCATCGCAGGTTAAGTTTATGTTTTCATAAAAGTACTTTTGAAGGAACTATTAACCACGAAGTACACAATTTAGATAAAGTTGAAAAAAGTAATTGCATTTCTAATGAAACTAACAAGGATATAAATCGTAAACAATTTCGTGTAGCTTTAACAAGATCTTTATCTTTAAATACTGTTCTTAATGATGAAAATAACAAAACAAATGATAAAAGTATTCAAATAACTCATAAAATTACTAATTATAATAGTAAATATAAAACTTTAAACAGTAAGGCAAGTTGCAGTACTTCTTTAAGTGATTCTGTTTTTGAAGAGAATAATTCAAGTGAATTTATACAAGATAATTTAGAAAAAAATAAATCAAAACAAACTGTAAATAAGTCACAAAAATTGAAAAGACATTCTGATGAAAATTCTACTCCACATATAATATTAACATCGTGGGAAAATGAAGAAATTGAATTGCAACCAGAAGAAATGAATAAAAATCCCTTTGGTATGAATTTGAATTTTAAATTCACAAACAATTTTTATTTTGATTTGCACTTATTATCAACTTTGATTTTCAGTTATTTGTTTGTATAATTCTAATTAATATTTGCATGCACAGACTCATTCAGTTGTTTTTCATCAGTTATTATTTTATAATAAATCTGATTTCACCTAAGAGTTAAAACACTTTAAAGATATAATATTTTTTTATTTATTAAAGCAGATAAATTTCTCATTTCAATATTATTTTAAAACATTTTTTCAACAATTTTATTTCTTTTCCTATATATTATTTGATTCTGACATTTTATTAAATATTAATTTTAATGTTTATTGAATCCATGTATTTTAGAGTCATCATCTCCACCTAAAAATAAAGTAAATCAACCTGCTGAAGCTTCTAAGAAGAAAGAATATTTATTACCTGAAGGTGGATCACTTGATGAAGACAGCTCAACTACTATAACAGATACTGAAGATGATAAAAAGTAATTTTAAAGTTTTTCAAAATAAATTCATATGTATATTTAATATTTAGATGAAGGAAGTAGCATATTCATTATATTCTTGAAAGGCATTACAATGGAAAATACAAGACAAATATATATGTATATACAGTAGTACCTCAGGATACGAACGCTTCAGCATATGAAATTTTCATGATACAACATGAAATTCGAACATATTTTTGCTCCACGGTACTGTGAGATCCGAAAGGCCCTGGGTCTATTTTATGAATTTTTATTGATTATATTAAATTATAGACACGAAATATTACTTCGTTTTGGTGAAAAAACTGGTGTTTTAGATGTGGAAAAACCAGATAACAGATGTTACTTCCTTTCACAGAAGAGAACATCCTCTGTTTTTCCGTATCTGGTTAAAAATCTCGCTCAGATGGGAAATGGTTACCCCTCATTCATCCCCCTTTCGTCCGTTCTCACGAAAGAGTTACTGGACGATGATTGGTCGAAATTCAGGAGATATAAGGGAAATTAGTCCAACTTTGGGGAGTTCTTCGAGAGATCCGAAGCATACAAACTCCACATACGTTTCCCTCCTGATGGCCAATGCCCTTAACGGAGTCAGAGAGACTAAGTCCCGAGTCTACACGTAAAAGTGATATTTTTATATTTTGTGCACGAATTGATCTCCCATATGAAAATAATATGAACTCTATCTACAAGGTGTCCTTTACCTACAGAAACGAAGACGACGACAACTAACAGGTCGTATGTTTAGAATAATTTTGTGAGCTCTCTCTCTCGAACGCGCATTAGCATAGATTAAGTCGTAGCCTCTAGTTTGTCGCTTAATTGTCGTTCATCGAATTTTTTGTATTCGTTTGTTTTAGATTTATTAAATTTACTCTTGTTTTATTTTATAAGAATACTCCTCAAGTTATTCCTAATCAGATCGCAAACGCGTGTTAATCCGCGTATAATAAGTTTGATTAACTGGTGTCAAGGAATCCTGACGAACATCTGAACTTCTTGTTCAGATCATTTTAAAATACGCTCTCCTATGTAAACTTTTTACGATCGGATCTTACGATTCGAAACTCGGAGAACTATTCTCACGGAATAGGCCGATTAAGTGGTACTAACGAATTAGTGTACCCCCGGNGAACTTCTCGTTCAGATCATTTTAAAATACGCTCTCCTATGTAAACTTTTTACGATCGGATCTTACGATTCGAAACTCGGAGAACTATTCTCACGGAATAGGCCGATTAAGTGGTACTAACAAATTAGTGTACCCCCGGCTGATCTCACAGTACGAACAAAAACTCACCATATGACGTTACATTAGTTTGCAGTGCCACCGCCATGATTACGTGTTCCTTCTGTTCATCTGTCTCAGTCCCGCGTGTTTCCTTCATTGTAGAAGGATCTTGCTCGATAAAGAAAATCTTGAGGTATTATCAGAAAATGACTGATTTTATTGAAAAGAAACATCCCGAAAAGGTTCACACTGGCCGTATTGCTGCTCAGTTTAATGACATTTGCCTAAGTCATTTTAGAAACATTTTAGAAAGTAGGCAAAACCTACTTTCTAAAGCCTACTACTTTTCCAAATATCTATCCTCTTTGGATAGATATTTTATCAAGTGACCTCTATCCAGTGAAAGTGCTGGTGGAAGTGAAGGAAAGAAAGCAAAAAGCAGTGAATAAAAAATTTAAAAATATATATAAAACAGAAAAGATAAAAAAAAATTAGTGTTATTTTTAAGTTATTGTTACATTATGTTTTGTAAATTAAGTTTTAGTATCATTTCCCTTCTCCCTCTCCTCTGCCACCAGTTTACACCTGCACTGTAGTCTATCCTGAAAGGTAAAGTGCAAATAAAACTACAATTTTTTTTATCAATTATTATTCTGTTATGGTTATTTATACATTTACAACTACAAAATGTATTTTTCGATGTTTTCCTTACAAAAGTTTTTTTTTCAATGTACTACTTAGCTTTAATTTGAATGTGTTTTTTATTTTGGAATGGATTATTTGGTTTTACATGTAATCATATGGGTAAAAAATGATTCACCTTACGACATTTTCACGATATGATCTCAGTTTAGGAATGGATTAATTTCGTATCCTGAGGTACTATTGTATTTATATTTAGAAGCAAATTACTTTGGCTTTTATTGTTGGTGAAACCATCTTATAATAAGCTTGGTCGAGCTGATCTGATAGTATACTCCACAAAAGTGAATCAAATATTAATTTTGTCTAAAATAAATTTTATAAATTCTTGGAATCAAGTAGTTGTTGTGCATGCACATGGACATGCACAATAAATGGATTGAATGGAACATAACACTTGTGCAATGTGACTTCACTTTCGTTACCTATGTGCATGGTCATCTGACAGATGGACAAAAGTCCTAACATAAGCACTTTACCACTATAGTGGAGTGTGCTAGAAAAAAACTATTCATTATAACAAAAAATTAAAGAAAGTTAATTTAAAAGCAATTTTAAATAAATTAAATATAGCATATATGTAATATTTACATAAAATCAATTATTTTCACACTTCCAGAGAGAAGTTTAAGATATAAATGAACAAATGTTTTTGATTTATTTCATAAACATGCTTCCATCATGGAATTTTAAAGCATTGTATTTTTTAATACTAAACCTGAAGCAGAATCAGGTTTAGTATTTTTGAATACTAAACCTGAAACAGATCTTGTGATGTTTAAAAATTTTTTTGTTGCATTTTGGTTTGTAATCCATCAAGTTTTTGAATGTTGTAGAGTCTACATGACTATTTAATTTGTCTGTAATTGTCCAAAAAAGTGAAATAAGTCTGGTTTACCAAAACAGGTCTTGTATGTTTTCATTTGTCATAAATCACTCTTTTTATAAACTTTGTGGTCCTTGAGCTACCTCTAAATATTAATATATCAAGTTCAAATTTCTTCTATAGTAATTTGAGACCATTTGGAATAGTTCTGGAGGATAGGACCACAAAAAAGTAAGCAATTTATTTATTTTTTCCCCTATTTTAAGCACCACCCTATTATTTATTTATCATATACTAGCAGACCCCACCACGCATTGTTGTGGCTCAAAATGTATCTATTATAAATGTATAACACTTCCCCCATGGGGGAAATTTTTCGAAAAATTTCTTCTTAGTGTACATTCTCTTGACGTACCCTATTAAAACGCAATCAAAAACGCAAAAAACTGCATCTAAAATAGCATAAATAGAAGCAGAGTTCTTTACGATAAGCCTTAATCCTAATCATCTCCCTTCAGTGGGAGGAATTTCGACATGTATATTATATAAAAACATGTGCGTATTCGAATGCAGCATTGTGTCAAAATTTCAAAGGAATCGGTAGGAACAAACGAACATTACATTTTTATTTATATAGATAGATAGAAGATGATCTGCTTTAGTACATTTTCACAGAAAAGCATAATGCCTCACAGAAAAGCAAACTTAGGGCGTCGTACTCGTAGCGCCATCTGTTGGACAAAAAAGCCTTAACCTAGATTATATATTTTAATTTATATGAATGTTTAACGGAATAATATACAGTCTATGTCCACCCTGAGGTTCCATTCTAAATATTGGTGAAAGAATTTTTGAAATTGGATGAGTAGTTTCAGAGATTACCTGCTGCAAACAAACTTACTTACATACATACAAATATTACCTCTTTATAATATTAGTATAGATTAATAAAAGTTAATGTATTAAAATAATTAAAATCCTTTATTTCATGTTTAATGATGTTTATAAATATTGAACAAGAATTAGAAATTAATTTTAATAAAATAATTAATAATTGTTTTAGGAAAGTAAATGAAGTACATTTAGATCCAAATGAAGAACGAGATGATACATTGTCTATAAGTACAGATGAAGACCTGTTTCTGGAAGAAGTTTGTGAAAAGAATGAATCTGTACATCAACATAGTATATGTAAGTACTAACATTAAATATTAAATACAAAAATATTTTATGAAAAAGTTTTTAATACTGTTGGGATATTAAAATTTATATCCTATTTAAGTCTCTAAAATTTGTATTATACAAATTTTGTAATATTTGTGATTTTTTTTTATTGTGAGAAGCCAGGGGGTTGATTAATATTGGTTTAACCTGTCCCGTGTTGTTACCGAGTATTTTCATGTTGACCTCATTTGACCTAACTTATTGACCCCGAATATACTCGTTTCTGCATCGGAATGTTTTAGATACTAGATGTTGCTGTGTCATAATTTTTATATTAAAACAAACTTTCAAAATATAATTTTTTTTGTTTTTATATTTATTAATATATCTATTTTGTTTGTGAAAAATAAAAAAATAATTTTGGATGATAAAATAACCACAATTACTTTTTTAAAAAAGTGTAATTTTCGTTAGGCTTAACGTCAACAAAATTCAACATCGCGTCACAGGCAACGGAGAAGAATTTCAACATCAGATAGGTTAAACCCCTTTTGATCAGTGACAGTCTGATGAAGACCACTCACTGTGTCACTGGATGGCTATTAAATATAGTTGTCTCTAGATTGTTAGCTCTTGAGGACGGTTTTTCCTGACACCAGTTAGGATAGTTGGAATTCATGTCCTAACTCACAATTATGTGAAATTATCGGCAAATAGGAGGGCTATAAGTTGAGTGGGGAGGTTGCGGTTAAGTTGATAGGGGACCAGTTCGAATAATTGAGGTCAACAAGGTCAACACCAGATTAACTAAACAAATAAATTTAATATGCAAATAAAGGCCTTCTGTTTAAATTAAGAATCATTCAATGGCTATTTTCCTGATGAAGGCATTTCAAAACAGCCAAAAACGTTTGATAATTTGAGCTAAAGGATGCATTATAAAGGTTTTTTGTGTTGATTAATTAAGTGCAGTTAAAGAAGAAGGTAAAGTATAGAATACAATAATCAGCTACAATTACAGTTATATGCACGAACAAGCACATGTATATAAGATCCGATATCTGTTGGATCAACCCTTTGGACTATATATGAACTCTAATTTTATTTCTACATCAACCAAGAGATAGAGTTTACATAAATCGAGTAATTATCATACCTCTTTACAGTAGTGGCCATAGTCTAGGCAGTAAATTACTCAGGGAGGCCTGGGAAAACACTGGCACAATTTACAAAGTTAAAGATATTTTTTAGGGACTGATCATGTTGGAGTTAGTGGACACCTGGTCTATGGGGAAATCTATCTTGAATATGGCAGGAAGGAAGTCTTGGTACTCCTACGGTGAAATCCACCCAGGAGATTGGGTGTGCACCCATTATATCCCCAGTGTGGGAATTTCGTCAGGTGATTCAATGTTTGGTCATGATGACACTCTGAATGTGTCATTGGTGAGCTGGCTAGGGTGGTGAGAATTGGACTTGTTGTTCTCTTTTTGTTGTTGAATTATTTAACTTTTGATTTTTTCACGTGTCAATAATAATTTGTTATAGCTTTGATCTGAGAGAGTTTTGAAATAATGAGAGGGGAAGGAACTTGTTGCATCCAAGACTAGTCGATTGTTGACAGTTAAAATAACATTTGATCTTCTCCCATTTTTAACTTTGGGAACCAGATGGGAATAAAGAAACTCGTCTTTTGGGTTAAAACTTATAGAAAAACAGTTCCCTAATTCTCACAGCTTTCACTGTTGTTTATTATGATTATTTTTAAAAGCTGCTGATGATACTATTAATCAGTGTTAGTTTTACTATTTGCATTATTATGTATTAAATAGATTGCTTAAAAAAGATCAAAATATATTTTAAGAATTTAAAATTCTTTAAATTTTATATTTTTATTCTTTGAGTTTTACTTATTATAATGGGTTAGAAAATAATTTAGGTTTTTTTCAGCACCAAGTCAGTTAGCAAGTCTTCAAGGTTCATTACGAGAACATAGATTGACAGTAAATAAAAAGAGTCAAAAAATTAAATCTTTAAAGAATCAGTTGAAAGCTATTCAACACGAAAAAATACAGATACAAGAGTAAGTCCTTGTCAATATTTCATTTAATGTATTTAACAAAGATGTTGCTGCACTTATAAATATTACTAATATAAAAACTGTCATTTGTGTGTGTGTGTGTGAATTCCTTAAAATGCCTGCAATTTTTGCCCAATTCAGATGAAATTTTGGTTATATTCATTTTATATTCTGGTGGAAAGTATAGGCTACTTATTTTGCAGAAATATTAGCTATAGAATAAATGTTTTATCAATATTGGATCAGTGATTACACTTACGTTGCAGTGACATCAGTGATCTCATTTAGTATGTGCTTGACGAAGGAATTTCCCTTAAGTTGCATTTTAAAATATTTTGGCAAATGACATATTTTAAACTTACTTCATTAAATTTAAAATTTAAACTTTAAAAATGATAACCACATCATGTCACTTCTATAACAAATTTTTGAAAAAAATCTTTCCATAATGAACATGTGACATTCTATTATCCAGTCAGAAGTAACAATCTAATGAGTCTGTTATTTAGAAAGTGTTACTGCTAATCTAATTAACATACTTACAATTTATCTTTGTTTTATCATTGTGGAATTAAATAGACTAGCTATTTTGTCAGAAAAAAAATGCGTAAGGGAAAGCATAAGAGTAAAATTGTTCAACTCTATGTTGCTTTATCCCATTCAAGAAATCAAAACAATGTTAAGGTGTCTATTACTAAAGGAAGACAGCAAGGAAACCTTTTAAAAGACAATAGTGTGTGTACTCGGAATGTAGTGTATAAAAAAATATTTTAATATGTTTTTTAATATAAAGATCATCATCTGTTTGTGTGTGTATGTGTAAGTGAATTATTTATGATTCCTACTATTTTGTCTGCTTTAGGTGAAATTTGGTTTTGTTGCTCCTTATGTTACAACATATAGTATAAACTGACAGCCAGATGGCTGAGTGGTCAAGGTGGCAGCTTACCACTCTGGGGACCCAGGATCGAATCCAGACGAGTCAAATAATCCACTGGAATTTTTCAGGGGTAGTCTGTCTGGATATGTCAGGCCCTGTCCCTCACCACCCGGTCGCTCCATTGTGGGCCTGGCTGTACCCATAATGGGCTTGCAAAAAAGAGGCCCTCTTAGTGCTTACAGGACAGAAAGAGTTAAAAAAAAAATAAAAAAAAATAAAGATAGTATAAACTACTTAATTTGCAGAAGTATTAGCAACTTTTCTTGAATTTCTTGAAATCTCTAATCTTCTCAATTCTACTTTCTCATAAAAAGTATTCCGTCATGCTTGACGGAGGAATTTTTAGTAATTTAATATAATTGCAACAAGCATGTCAAGTAAAATTTTTTTAATTTTAAAAAGTTTAGTAAATTGATTTTTACAATAAAAGGTTTTTTCATTGTTTTCTGTTAATTACAAATGAAATATTCAAAAATAATTCTGACTTTTCAGAATTTTCCATCATGATACTATTATAAAAAAGAAAAGCTTCTATACAATTTACTTTTTATAGAAACATTTCTTGTTTTAATAACATCACAATATGAACAGAAACTGAAAAAGTCAGTTAATAAAAGGATTTATACTTCCTGAAGATTTATAAAATGAATTTTGGTTTCCTTGGAGATGTGTGAGTGCATTTTAGTTTGGCATTATGTTTTTCATCTGGAATTTGAATTTTTTTCAGTTTGTATGGTTTACTGTGTTATAATTAATTTAACTTGAATATTATTTTTGTCATTACAAGTGTAGTGTTCAGCACAATGAGAATAAGAAACAGATATAACATAAAAAACAAAACTTTATTTTTTTACAGTATGAACAGGGTTCCTATGCACCTTGAAAGTCAGGGATTTACATTAGTGTTCTGAAAAGTCATGGAAAGTCAGGGAATTTGTTAAAAATTGTCAAAAAGTCAAGAAAAGTCAGGGAATTTGTTTCCTTGGTTGCCTTGTTGATTTTGTTTGCTGACAGCATGACTGACCAAGTGTAGCTGTCTGCAGACAGCCAGAAGTATTGTGGTACAATGCAACTATGAAAAGGGAGCGCAGAATATTTTTAGGATCCAAAAATTTCCCCAAAATTATAGCACACAAAATATACAAGCATACAACAATATCAATTGTTATTTTTAAATTTTAAAATACTTTTAGATTTTAAAACTGTTGTATTAATTATGCAGTATTATAATTTTGAGAGAAAAATCTAATACTCTTAATAATCTAATGGTGATAAAAAAATTTTTGAAATATTTTAACTTTCTATCTCTTGCAATTTGCACTTTCAATTTGAGGGAAGATGTTAATGAACTGATGGAAAAAAATGATAACAAAGAACCAAAAATGATAAATAACTTAATATTAATTCAAATGGTATTATTTATCATTTTTCATTTTAATAATATTGATCNCCTAAAATTATAGCACACAAAATATACAAGCATACAAGAATATCAATTGTTATTTTTCAAATTTAAAATACTTTTAGATTTTAAAACTGCTGTATTAATTATGCAGTATTATAAGTTTGAGAGAAAAATCTAATACTCTTAATAATCTAATGTTGATAAAAAATTTTTGAAATATTTTAACTTTCTATCTCTTGCAATTTACACTTTCAATTTGAGGGAAGATGTTAATGAACTGATGAAAAAAAATAACAACAAACCAAAAATGATAACTTAATATTAATTTAAATGGTATTATTTATCATTTTTCATTTTAATAATATTGATCACATAACAAAACAATTTCTGATTTCTGAAACTTTTTCCCAGTTTATTAATATTTTATAAAGTTTGGAAAATTTATTAAAGAACAAATTTAATAAATTTATACTTTTCTACATGGATTATACTGAATTCTTTTAATAATAAGTAACAGCTTTTTTCTTTTTTTCAAAGCTATGAAGTCTTACAGTTATGAGTTAATAACAGGATAAATTATTATTTAATAAAACATTTTAGTTTTTTGTAGAGAAGATATGCCATAATTTTGTCTTTCTTATTTTATTTTTGATTTTACTAATTCATCGATCATAAAAAATATATAACTGTTAATTAGAAAAAATAATCAGTTAAAAAGTTGGAGAAGCACTAACGTATGTGCATAGTAAGTTGAGTAATGTTTTATTTTGTTAATGTGCTGCCATACTGTAAGGAACATGAGGGTTAGGGAATTTACACAAAGTTGGTCAGAGAAAGTCAAGGAATTTAAAACAAAAATTCAATTAGGAACCCTGTATGAACACAAAAAAAGATCAGGTTTCAACTCTGGTGTGTTGTTAGTGAATACTTTTATACAACAGTATAGTACAATCAAGAACATTACACAAAAGGACCTTCTCAACCACTTTTTGGGATCCACATATGTGGGGTTCAAATCACAAAAGTATACACAAAGATCAGCTGCACTTAAAAACTACTTTACAAACTATATTTTTACTCTAATTAATGCTAAAAGAAGGAAGAGATGTTAGATAGAGAGATATAGATTTATGAAGAAAGAAGTCTTAGAAAAGGAGTACTCGTTGCTTCATGTATCACAATGAAACCATCCAAATATACCTTTGTAGTTTTCCTGGATTTCACAGGTATATTTATTTTCTTTCTTAGTTGTCACTAGTTTTTTTTTTTTTTTTTTGATCTTTCAAAAGAGATTTTCCATTTAGACTCTCAGGACTCACCAGCACTTTCTGTACCGACTGTATATCTTAGTGGTCATACCCTGTCAATTCTCACACTACTCAAAGCCTTCCTTGGGAACTTGACCAAAAAGTGCTGACTACACTGATGTTTCCCTCAGAGCCTTCTCCACTCTATTATCTAATGCTCACACCCACAGAAGTAGGGCAAGGGTGGAAAGTTCTCAAGCTTGGAAACAAAGGAAAATCAAGAACAAAAGGAATAGGCTAGGAAAGAGAAGTGATAGAAAATAAAAATAACTTAAAAACTATACATGAATAAATGGCATCATGCCATACAAGAATATATCATTAAACTGTTTAATAAATTACCAAATAATTCCAACAATAAAAGTAATATAAAGTTTTTTTGAATATTTCATTTGTACAAATTATAAAAATTACTTTGTATAGAAGCACTTCTTGTTACTTTTAGATAAATACAAACATAATGTAAGCAAACCAAAAGAATTGATATAATTTTCAAATATTCATCTGAATAAAACAATGTTTGTTTTATCATTATATAGAATAATAATGTAAAGAATCAATTTAATTATTTGAAACATCATTTATACATTTCAAAACATATCTGTTGTGTTGCATATCTCAAGGATTATTCATTGTAGTGAAATATAGTCTATTAACTTTCTCCAAAATTTAGTTTCCTAATTGTCATTTCTCCAAATAATATACTCTAATTTTAATTAATACTTGAGTGATGCAATCAACTTATTTTATGCGGTAAAATGTGGTAATATGCTATGAATTTTTAACATTTTACAAAATTATTATGAAAATTTTAACATTATGCAATTATTTTGTAAATATTTTAATTCATATTTGGATAATACAGTAGAGCATCATTTATCCGAAAGTCGGTTATCCGAAAGAATTCCAGTTGGCAAATTTAAATTTTCGCTAGTGCTGTGGCGCTGCAATCTTTGGCTATTTCTTGGGCTACTCAAATATTTTACGTTTTTGATACTAAATTAACTTCTGAAGTATAATTTTTTTATTGTTTTTATATTTTTAAATATATTTATTTTGTTTGTACAAAATAAAGAAATAATTTTTAACGATATAATAGCCACGATTATTATTTTAAAAAGTTTATGTTAGGCTTAACATTAACGAAAATTCAACGCAAAGCGACACGCAACGGAGAAAAATTTCAACACGGGATAGGTTAATATATTTTTTCGTACATAATCGGTTATCCGAAAAATAAGTTATCCGAACAACCCCAGTCCCCAATTGATTCGGATAAACGACGCTCTACTGTAGTTGATAATTAGAATGTAAAATTATGACAGGTCTTAAATGAAGTGAATCCTTTTTCTTACATTAATTATTCCAAAAATTACATTTCATTTTTTTACAATTGCAATATGAATAAAGAGGACGATAGGATTTAAAGATGTGGAAATCAGATAAGTAAGATTTAGGAAACAAACCTTGATCAAAAAATACATTTAATGACATTTTTCTGTTAAAGTACTCAGAAAAGTTTTCCTTCTTATAAAAATGTCATCTGTTTTTTGAAAAGTAAAAACATTCTGAATTCATTTTGTCCACTTACCTATTATCTGACTTTGTTAGCTATAACTGACAAGACAAAACATTAGAGATACCAGTTTAAATTGGCTTGGGCCATCTCTAGCCCAGATAACAGCCTGAGTTGGTCTAGATATAGATTCCACAAGATATTGGACTGTTACTGAAGGTATCTCAAACCAAACTTTCTCTGTCATGGTCCACAACTCCATTGTAGATATAGGACCAGAGTCTGAGACCATGTGGACTTCTCAATGATATCCTACAGAACATCACTAGAGTTGATATCTGGGAATTTAGCTGGTCACTAGAGTCAGAAGAATACTCCTTCAACTATTTTGGGTTAGAGGGTCATTGGCAGCTTGATTTGGAGGAGCATTATCCACTGAAGCATGCTATCTCTTGCAGGATGCATGAAGGTGATGAATGATTGTAGATGGCCAGCAAATAAAATCTAGCATCTAAAATAGAATCTAAAATAGTAGCATGCAGTGGTTAATAACCTCTCTAGATGCAATAAAGAACCTAAAGTGGGGTTTTCAAAGTGGGTGCTATTGTCCTGTGGGCAGGAGTAAGTCTAGGGAGCAAAAAGAAGCAAGTGGGCAGCAGATGATTGCTGGATGCAGGATACTGACTGACTGATGACCATAGGCGAGGGTTGGAGTCACTGAGAATCTTATCCTTTTCTCTGTTAAAATGGATAAGAAGAAACATTGCATTTAATGATTTCAGATGTGGAGAACTATGTATGTTAAGGTTACAAAGTGTGAGGCCCATAGAAAAGTTTTTCTAAGAATATTTCCAAGCCTTTCTCACACAAGGAAAAATGGGTTGGGGGCATTAGGGTATGGTCAGAAGGCCTTGGGTAAAAGTTTACAAAACCAAGGCAGTGGCTTGAAAAATTTTGGGAATCACTGACCTAAAGTGTGTTCCATGAGAAAGTTCACACCATTACAGAGCCACTACCTCCTTGAACAGTGCCAACCTGATAGGATGGGTCCATGGCTTCATCTATTCATGCCATATCTGCAACAGTCTATCCATGCAATGAATCTGGAAACATGATTTATCAGATCCTATGACTCTACACCACTCAGTAACAGTCCAGTTGCAATGTTCTTAGCCACATGCTAGCCACAAGTGACAATGTTTTGCAATCAACAGTAGCTCATGGGTAGGAGGATGCACAATTAGCACTGCTACAAATTGAGCTGCTGTTGCTCATCAGTTCTCTCTCTCAATCTGAGATAGTCTATGTCCACTACAGTTATTAATGGCTTGTGACTTGCCTCTGTTTGCTTGCTGAGCACTGGTGCTGCTTTCAATGATATACTGCCATTGTTTTTAAAAATATTAGAGTTGCTACCACTTGGGAGAGTGAATGCCCCATCTGCATAGAACCAATGATCAAAATCAGAAATGTCAGCTTGTCTACCCATCTTGGTCACTTTTTATGCACTATCACAAAGCTGAGATTTATGCTTATTTATATTAACAGAATGATTTGAATATACTCATCTGTATAAGGAGGGTAGGCAGTATATCTCCACAGCTTCCTGTTTAATGTTTTCTCTTGTCAGTTTATATGAACATATCTAAGAAAAATTATTTATTTATACAGGATGCTCCATTTGGGTGGAATAATTGAAAGCTGAGTCATGTCATAATAAACACATTAATTGTATGAAGTTCAAATTCCTGTCACAATAGTGAAATAAGATGGGAGTTTCATTGGGTACTTTTGTCACACAACAAAAGTGAAAATGGCACCAGCCATCATGGAGCAATGCACTATGTCCTTTGATATGCATAATTTGAGAGTATGACAGCTGTTAAACATGGATTTCGTATATTAATACAGTATATAACTTAAATATGATGTGGTTTTACCAATATATTTAATTGATTCAATTTAAAACAATTGAAATGTTAGATAAACCTATTTTTCAATAAAATAACTTATAAAAGAGTTTTGAAATGTTTCTTTACCAATTTTTTAAATTAAATAATATATTAACATATTTTATTAGTGCAGATATATCAATATATTGATATATGCTATATATTAACATTTTCATTATGATACAATGTCATCGATGGATTTTTATTAATATATAATATATTATGAAAGTGTTATTTTTTTAAATAAAAAATATATGACTTACAAAATGTTTTTTTTTAAAATTTACTATGTATTTAAAGTATTTAAAATAACATACAACAATTTATGTAATATATAATAAAAGTAATAGCTTTAAAATATTATTTAAATTATATTTGTAATAAATTCAATTTTTGAAAAATGTGATACTCTAAAAGCAAATGTGAAATTAATATAAGAAAATGTGTTAAAAATTATTTTTGATGTTAAATTATTATTACTGTATTTCAAATTTTTTCTGTCTTGATTTACATGGTATTTCTCAATATTATGTGTCTCAGTGGTATAAGTTTGTACAGGAAAGTTGTTTCAATTTACTTATAATTTTTTAACCTTTTACTTATAAACCTTTTTAACAATATTTTTTTTTTCTGAAAATTCAAGGAAAGTCAATATAGATTTAGCAGGTTTTGAAAATAAATTCTGCAATTATCTATTCGGAAAATTATACAAAATTATGCCAAAAGATACACTAATTTAATAAAGTGTATTTTTACTATGAATTTTCATAATTTTGTTTTCTATTTTCTAATTTTATATTTATAGAAAAATAGAAAAAATGAGTTCCAGTAATTCAGCTTTAAGAAATAATATTTTGGAAATGAAAAACCAATTAACAAGTTTACAGTAAGTAGTAAATATAAATATTTTTAAACTGAACATTTTTTCATTTTTTTAATTGATGATAGATATTTAGCTATAATGTAACTTAGTTAAATGATGATAACTAAGTAGAGTGTGTACATTATCAGAATCAGATCACTTCCTCTATACTTTTTCTCAGAAAAATTGAGAAAAATTTATATAAAATGATGATGTCTAGAATTTAATTCTGATATAAGGAAGATTGTTAGGATCTAATGTTTAAAAAATAAAATTTTAAAGCATACACTGATGTTTTTTATAAATTTAATATTGAAATAATGTTAACACTGACATATTTTGAAATGATGGTTTTAGAAAATTTAAATTTTTAGTTTTAAAAGTCAGTTTTAAATAAATTTTACTGTTATCGTTATGTTATATGATTTTATTATGTGATGTCTAAAAAGCTATATACAGTAAAGTGTCGATTATCCGAAAGTCAATTAACTGAAACATCAATTATCTGAAAGAATTCCAGTCGGCAAATTTTAATTTTTGCCAGTACTGTGACGCTGCAATCTTTGGCTATGTCTTGGACTACTCGAATATTTTACGTTTTTGATACTAAATTAACTTCGGAAGTATAATTTTTTATTGTTTTTATATTTTTCAATATATTTATTTTGTTTGTACAAAATAAAAAAATAATTTTTAACGATACAATAGTCTTCGTTAGGCTTAACATCGACGAAAATTCAACGCGAAGCGACACGCAACGAAGAAAAATTTCAACATGGGATAAATTAATATATTTTTTCGTACA